>NC_142167.1:12387565-12608731 GCF_029865625.1 Vigna umbellata | reverse complement strand
GTGGGAAGTGGAGGAGTGACGAAGTGGACGAAGTTGAGGAAGAGGACGAAGTGGACGAAGTGGAAAAAGTGGAGGAAGTGGAGGAAGTTGACGAAATGGACGAAGTTGACGAAGTGGACGAAGTCGAAGAGGTGAACGAAGTGGACGACGAAGGGGACAAAGTAGGGAAAGTGGATGAAGTGGACGAAATTGACGAAGTGGAAGAAGTTGAGGAAGTGGAGGAAGTGCACGATGGGGACGAAGTGGAGGAAGTCGAGGAACTGGAAGAAGAGGATGAAGTGGATGAAGTGGTCGAAATGGACGAAGTGGGCGAAGTGGACGAAGCGGACGAAGCAGACGAAGTTGACGAAGTGGAGGAAGTGGGTGAGGTGGACGAAGTTAAGGAAGTGGACGAAGTGGAGGAAGTGGAGGAAGTGGAGCAAGTGAAGGAAGTTGACGAAGTGGAGGAAGTGGAGGATGTGGAGGAAGTGGAAGAAGTGGAGGAAGTGGAGAAAGTGGTCGAAGTGGACGAACTGGAAGAAGTGAAGGAAGTGGAGAAAGTTGGAGAAGTTGAGGAGGTAGACAGAGTGGAGTAAGTAGAAGAAGTGGAGGAAGTGGAGGAAGTTGACGGAGTGGACAAAGTGGAGGAAGTAGAGGAAGTGGAGGAAGTTCACGAAATGGACGAAGTGGACGAAGGGGACAAAGTGGAGCAAGTGGAGGAAGAGAATGAAGTGGACGAAGTGGAGGAAATGGAGGAAATGGAGGAACTGGACGAAGTGGACGAAGTGGATGAAGCAGAAGAAGTGGAGGAAGTTGAGGAAGAGGACGAAGAAGACGAAGTGGAGCGAGAGAAGGAAGAGGACGAAGTGGACGAAGCGGAAGAAGTGGACGAAGTCGTGGAAGTGGAGGAAGGTGACGAAGTGGACGAAGTTGAGGAAGAGGACGAAGTGGACGAAGTGGAAAAAGTGGAGGAAGTGGAGGAAGTTGACGAAATGGACGAAGTGGACGAAGTCGAAGAGGTGGACGAAGTGGAGGAAATGGAGGAAGTGGATAAAGTGAACGAAGTTGAGGAAGAGGACGAAGTGGACGAAGTGGAAAAAGTGGGGGAAGTGGAGGAAGTTGAAGAAGTGGACGAAGTGGAGGAAGTTGAAGAAGTGGACGAAGTGGAGGAGGTGGACGAAGTGGAGGAAATGGAGGAAGTGGACAAAGTGAACGAAATGGAGGACGTTGACGAAGTGGAGGAATTGGACGAAGTTGACGAAGTGGAGGAATTGGACGAAGTTGACGAAGTGGAGGAAGTGGAGGAAGTGGAGGAAGTGGCCGAAGTGGAGGAAGTCGAGGAAGTGGAGGAAGTGGAAGAAGTGGAGGAAATGGACGAAGTGGACGAAGTGGACGAAGAGGACGAAGTGGAGGAAGGGGACGAAGTGGACGATGTGGACGAAGTAGACCAAGTGGACGAAGTGGCCGGAGTGGAAGGAGTGGAGGAAGTGGAGGAAGTGGAGGAAGTTGAAGAAGTGGACAAAGAGGACGAAGTGGACGTAGTGGAGGAAGTGGACGAAGTGTAGGAAGTGAACGAAGTGGACGAAGTGGACGAAGTGGACGAAGTTGATGAAGTGGAGGAAGTGGAGGAAGTGGACGAAGTTGACGAAGTAGAGGAAGTGGACGAAGTTGACGAAGTGGACGAAGTGGAGGAAGTGGACGAAGTGGACGAAGTTGAAGAAGTGGAGGAAATGGAGGAAGTGGAGGAAGTGGAGGAAGTAGAGGAAATGGAGGAAGTGGAGGAAGTGGAGGAAGATGACGAAGTTGAAGAAGTGGAAGAAGTGGACGAAGTGTAGGAAGTGGAAAAAGTAGAGGACGTGGACGAAGTGGGTGAAGTTGACGAAGTGGTAGAAGTCGAAGAAGTGGAGGAAGTTGAAGATGTGGACGAAGTTGACGAGGTGGAAGAAGTGGAGGAAGTGAAGGAAGCGGACGGAGTTGACGAAGTGGAGGAAGTGGTGGAAGTGGACGAAGTGGAGGAAGTCGAGGAAGTGGACGAAGTGGATGAAGTGGACGAAATGGAGGAAGTCGACGAAGTGGAGGAAGTGGAGGAAGTTGACGAAGTGGAGCAAGTGGACGAAGTGGACGAAGTGAAGGAAGTGGAGGAAGTGGAGGAAGTGGATGAAGTGGAGGAAATTGATGAAGTGGATGAAGTGGAGGAAATGGAGGAAGTTGAGGAAGAGGGCGAAGTGGAAGAAATGGAGGAAGTGGAGGAAGTGGAAGATGTGGAGGAAGTTGACGAAGTGGAGGAAGTGGAGGAAGTTGACGAAGTGGACGAAGTGGACGAAGTGGACGAATAGGTCGAAGTGGAGGAAGTTGACGAAGTGGGCGAAGAGGACGAAGTGGACGAAATGGAAGAAGTGGACGAAGTGGAGGAATTTGACGACGTGGACGAAGTGGAGGAAGTGGAGGAAGTTGAGGAAGAGGACGAAGTGGAAGAAGTGGAGGAAGTGGAAGAAGCTGAAGAAGTGGACGAAGTGGAGGTAGTGGACGAAGTGGAGGAAGTTGACGAAACGGAGGAAGTGGAGGAAGTTGACGAGGTGAACGACGGGGACGAAGTGGAGGAAGTCGAGGAAGTTGAGGAATGGAGAAAGTGGAGGAAGTGGACAAAGTGGACGAACTTGACGAAGTTGACGAAGTGGGCGAAGTGGACGAAGCGGACGAAGTGGAGGAAGTGGAGGAAGTGGAGGAAGTTTACGAAGTGGACGAAGAGGGGAAAGTGGACGAAGTGCACGAAGAGGCCGAAGTGGGCGAAGTGGAGCAAGTGGAAGAAGTGGAGGAAGTTGACGACGTGGAGGAAGTGGAGGAAGTCGACGAAGTGGAGGAAGTTTACGAAGTGGACGATGTTGACGAACTAGGCGAAGTGGACGAAGTGGAGGAATTGGACGAAGTGGGGGAAGTAGACGAAGTTGACGAAGTGCAGGAAGTGTAGGAAGTGGAGGAAGTCGAGGAAGTGGAGGAAGTGGACGAAGTGGAGGAAGTGGTCGAAGAGGACGAAGTCGACGAAGTGCACGAAGTGGAGGAAGTGGAGGAAGTTGACGAAGGGGACGAAGTGAGGAGGTTGTGGAAGTGGAGGAACTGGAGGAAGTGGACGAAGTGGACGAGGTGGAAGAAGTGGAGCAAGTGGAGGAAGTGGAGTAAGTGGAGGAAGTGTAGGAAGTGGACGAAGCGGACGAAGCGGACGAAGCGGACGAAGCGGACGAAGCGGACGAAGCGGACGAAGCGGACGAAGCGGACGGAGAGGAAGAAGTGGACGAAGTGGAGGAAGTGGGCGAAGTGGAGGAAGTCGACGAAGTTGACGAAGTGCAGGAAGTGGAGGAAGTGGAGGAAGTGGAGGAAGTGGAGGAAATTGACGAAGTGCACGAAGTGGAGGAAGTTGACGAAGTGGAGGAAGTGGACGATAGGGACAAAGTTAAGGAACTAGAGGAGGTTGAAGAAGTGGAGGAAGTTGAGGAAGACGGCGAAGTGGAAGAAGTGGAGGAAGTGGAGGAAATTGAAGAAGTAGACGAAGTTGACGAAGTGGACGAAGTGGAGGAAGTGGAGGAAGTTGACGAAGTGGACGAAGTGGAGTTAGTTGAGGAAGAGGACTAAGTGGACGAAGTGGAAGAAGTGGAGGAAGTGGAGGAAGTTGACGAAGTGGACGAAGTTGACGAAGTGGCCGAAGTGGAGTAGTTGGACGAAGTGGAGGAAATGGAGGAAGTGGACAAAGTGAACGAAATGGAGGAAGTTGACGAAGTGGAGCAATTGGACGAAGTTGACAAAGTGGAGGAAGTGGAGGAAGTGGAGCAAGTAAAGGAAGTGGAGGAAGTGGACGAAGTGGAGGAAGTAGAGGAAGGAGAGGAAGTGGACGAAGAGGGGGAAATGGACGAAGTGGCTAAATTGACGAAGTGGAGAAAGTGGAAGAAGTGGAGGAAGTGGTCGAAGTGGACGAACTTGAAGAAGTGGAGGAAGTGGAGGAAGTTGAGGAAGTCGACAAAGTGGAGGAAGTGGAGGAAATGGAGGAAGTGGATGAAGTGGAGGAAGTTGATGAAGTGGAAGAAGTGGAGGAAGTGGAGAAAGTTGACGAAGAGGTCGAAGTGGACGAAGTTGACGAAGTGGGCGAAGTGCACAAAGTCGACGAAGTGGAAGAAGTGGACGAAGTTGACGAAGTGGAGGAAGTGGACAAAGTGGATAATGTGGAGGAAGTGGAGGAAGTGGACGAAGTGGAGGAAGTGGACGAAGTGGACAGAGTGGAGGAAGTGGACGAAATGGAGGAAATTGACCAAGTGCAGGAAGTGGAGGAAGTTGACGAAGTGTAGGAAGTGGACCATGGGGACAAGTGGAGGAAGTGGAGGAAGTGCTCAAAGTTTACGAACGGGAAGAAGTGGAGGAAGTGGAGGAAGTTGAGGAAGTGGACAAAGTGGAGGAAGTGGAAAAAATGAAGGAAGTTGACGAAGTGGAGGAAGTGAAGGGAAGTCGACAAATTTGACGAAGTTGACGAAGTGGACCAAGTGGAGGAAATTGACGAAGTGGACGAAGTGCAGGAATTGGAGGAAGTTGACGAAGTGGAGGAAGTTGACGATGGGGACGAAGTGGAGGAAGTGGAGGTAGTTGACGAAGTGGAACGAAGTTGAGGAACTAGACGAAGTTGACGAAGTGGAGGATGTGGAGGAAGTGGACAAAGTGGAGGAAGTGGACGAAGTGAAGCAAGTGAAGGAAGAGGACGAAGTGGGGGAAGTGGAGGATGTGGAGGAAGTGGAAGAAGTGGAGGAAGTGGAGGAAGTGGTCGAAGTGGACGAACTGGAAGAAGTGGAGGAAGTGGACAAAATGGAGGAAGTTGAGGAAGTGGACAAAGTGGAGGAAGTTGAGCAAGTTGACGAAGTGGAGGAAGTGGAGCAAGTGGAGGAAGTGGAGGAAGTTGACGAAGTGGACAAAGTGGAGCAACTGGAGGAAGTGGAGGAAAAGGATGAAGTGGACGAAGTAGAGGAAGTTGACAATGTAGAGGAAGTCGACGAAGTGGAGGAAGCGGACAAAGTTGACGAAATGGAGGAAGTGGACGTAGTGGACGAAGTGGAGCAAGTGGATGAGGTTGAGAAAGTGGACAAAGTGGACGATGTGGAGCAAGTGAAGGAAGTGGACGATGTTTATGAAGTGGAGGAAGTGGAGAAAGTTGAGGAAGTTGAGGAAGTGGACAAAGTGGAGGAAGTGGAGGAAGTTGACGAAGAGAAGGAAGTGGAGGAAGTGGACGAACTGGAAGAAGTGGAGGAAGTTGGAGGAAGTTGACGAAGTGGAGGAAGTGGTCGAAGAGGACGAAGTCGACGAAGTGCACGAAGTGGAGGAAGTGGAGGAAGTTGACGAAGGGGACGAAGTGGAGGAGGTTGTGGAAGTGGAGGAACTGGAGGAAGTGGACGAAGTGGAAGAAGTGGAGCAAGTGGAGGAAGTGGAGTAAGTGGAGGAAGTGTAGGAAGTGGACGAAGCGGACGAAGCGGACGAAGCGGACGAAGCGGACGAAGCGGACGGAGACGAAGAAGTGGACGAAGTTGACGAAGTGGAGGAAGTGGGCGAAGTGGAGGAAGTCCACGAAGTTGACGAAGTGCAGGAAGTGGAGGAAGTGGAGGAAGTGGACGAAGTGGAGGAAATTGACGAAGTGCACGAAGTGGAGGAAGTTGACGAAGTGGAGGAAGTGGACGATAGGGACAAAGTTGAGGAACTAGAGGAGGTTGAAGAAGTGGAGGAAGTTGAGGAAGACGACGAAGTGGAAGAAGTGGAGGAAGTGGAGGAAATTGAAGAAGTAGAGGAAGTTGACGAAGTGGACGAAGTGGAGGAAGTGGAGGAAGTGGAGGAAGTTGACGAAGTGGACGAAGTGGAGTTAGTTGAGGAAGAGGACTAAGTGGACGAAGTGGAAGAAGTGGAGGAAGTGGAGGAAGTTGACGAAGTGGACGAAGTTGACGAAGTGGCCGAAGTGGAGTAGTTGGACGAAGTGGAGGAAGTGGAGGAAATGGAGGAAGTGGACAAAGTGAACGAAATGGAGGAAGTTGACGAAGCGGAGCAATTGGACGAAGTTGACAAAGTGGAGGAAGTGGAGGAAGTGGAGCAAGTAAAGGAAGTGGAGGAAGTGGACGAAGTGGAGGAAGTAGAGGAAGGGGAGGAAGTGGACGAAGAGGGGGAAATGGACGAAGTGGCTAAATTGACGAAGTGGAGAAAGTGGAAAAAGTGGAGGAAGTGGTCGAAGTGGACGAACTTGAAGAAGTGGAGGAAGTGGAGGAAGTTGAGGAAGTCGACAAAGTGGAGGAAGTGGAGGAAATGGAGGAAGTGGATGAAGTGGAGGAAGTTGATGAAGTGGAAGAAGTGGAGGAAGTGGAGAAAGTTGACGAAGAGGTCGAAGTGGACGAAGTTGACGAAGTGGGCGAAGTGCACAAAGTCGACGAAGTGGACGAAGTTGACGAAGTGGAGGAAGTGGACAAAGTGGATAATGTGGAGGAAGTGGAGGAAGTGGACGAAGTGGAGGAAGTGGACGAAGTGGACAGAGTGGAGGAAGTGGACGAAATGGAGGAAATTGACCAAGTGCAGGAAGTGGAGGAAGTTGACGAAGTGTGGAAGTGGACCATGGGGACAAGTGGAGGAAGTGGAGGAAGTGCTCAAAGTTTACGAACGGGAAGAAGTGGAGCAAGTGGAGGAAGTTCAGGAAGTGGACAAAGTGGAGGAAGTGGAGAAAGTGAAGGAAGTTGACGAAGTGGAGGAAGTGAAGGGAAGTCGACAAATTTGACGAAGTTGATGAAGTGGACGAAGTGGAGGAAATTGACGAAGTGGACGAAGTGCAGGAATTGGAGGAAGTTGACGAAGTGGAGGAAGTTGACGATGGGGACGAAGTGGAGGAAGTGGAGGTAGTTGACGAAGTGGAACGAAGTTGAGGAACTAGACGAAGTTGACGAAGTGGAGGATGTGGAGGAAGTGGACAAAGTGGACGAAGTGGACGAAGTGAAGCAAGTGAAGGAAGAGGACGAAGTGGGGGAAGTGGAGGATGTGGAGGAAGTGGAAGAAGTGGAGGAAGTGGAGGAAGTGGTCGAAGTGGACGAACTGGAAGAAGTGGAGGAAGTGGACAAAATGGAGGAAGTTGAGGAAGTGGACAAAGTGGAGGAAGTTGAGCAAGTTGACGAAGTGGAGGAAGTGGAGCAAGTGGAGGAAGTGGAGGAAGTTGACGAAGTGGACAAAGTGGAGCAACTGGAGGAAGTGGAGGAAAAGGATGAAGTGGACGAAGTAGAGGAAGTTGACAATGTAGAGGAAGTCGACGAAGTGGAGGAAGCGGACGAAGTTGACGAAATGGAGGAAGTGGACGTAGTGGACGAAGTGGAGCAAGTGGATGAGGTTGAGAAAGTGGACGAAGTGGACGATGTGGAGCAAGTGAAGGAAGTGAACGATGTTTATGAAGTGGAGGAAGTGGAGAAAGTTGAGGAAGTTGAGGAAGTGGACAAAGTGGAGGAAGTGGAGGAAGTTGACGAAGAGAAGGAAGTGGAGGAAGTGGACGAACTGGAAGAAGTGGAGGAAGTTGGAGGAAGTTGACGAAGTGGAGGAAGTGGTCGAAGAGGACGAAGTCGATGAAGTGCACGAAGTGGAGCAAGTGGAGGAAGTTGACGAAGGGGACGAAGTGGAGGAGGTTGTGGATGTGGAGGAACTGCAGGAAGTGGACGAAGTGGACGAAGTGGAAGAAGTGGAGCAAGTGGAGGAAGTGGAGTAAGTGGAGGAAGTGTAGGAAGTGGACGAAGCGGACGAAGCGGACGAAGCGGACGGAGAGGAAGAAGTGGACGAAGTTGTGGAGGTTGTGGAAGTGGAGGAACTGGAGGAAGTTGAGGAAGACGACGAGTGGAAGAAGTGGAGGAAGTGGAGGAAATTGAAGAAGTAGAGGAAGTTGACGAAGTGGACGAAGTGGAGGAAGTGGAGGAAGTTGACGAAGTGGACGAAGTGGAGTTAGTTGAGGAAGAGGACTAAGTGGACGAAGTGGAAGAAGTGGAGGAAGTGGAGGAAGTTGACGAAGTGGACGAAGTTGACGAAGTGGCCGAAGTGGAGTAGTTGGACGAAGTGGAGGAAATGGAGGAAGTGGACAAAGTGAACGAAATGGAGGAAGTTGACGAAGCGGAGCAATTGGACGAAGTTGACAAAGTGGAGGAAGTGGAGGAAGTGGAGCAAGTAAAGGAAGTGGACGAAGTGGACGAAGTGGAGGAAGTAGAGGAAGGGGAGGAAGTGGACGAAGAGGGGGAAATGGACGAAATGGCTAAATTGACGAAAAGGATGAAGTGGACGAAGTGGAAGAAGCTGAGGAAGTGGAGGAAGTTGAAGAAGTGGACGAAGTTAACGAAGTGGAGGTCGTGGACAAAGTGGAGGAAGTTGACAAAGTGGAGCAAGTGGAGGAAGTTGAGGAAGAGGACGAAGTTGACAAAGTGGAAGAAGTGGAGGAAGTTGAAGAAGTGGGCGAGGTTGACGAAGTGGAGGTGGTGGACGAAGTGGAGGAAGTTGACAAAGTGGAGGATGTTGAGGAAGTTGACGAAGTGGAGGAAGTGGACGATGGGACGAAGTGGAGGAAGTGGACGAAGTTGAGGAAGTGGTCGAAGTGGACGAACTTGACGAAGTTGACGAAGTGGGCGAAGTAGACGAAGGAGACGAAGTGGAAGAAGTCGACGAATTTGACGAAGTGGAGGAAGTGATGAAGTGGAGGAATTGGACGAAGTTGACGAAGTGCAGGAAGTGTAGGAGGTGGAGGAAGTGGAGGAAGTGGAGGAAGTGGACGAAGTGGAGGAAATTGACGAAGTTGACGAAGTGGAAGGAAGTGGACGAAGAGGACGAAGTCGACGAAGTGCACGAGGTGGAGGAAGTGGAGGAAGTGGAGGAAGTGGAGGAAGTTGACGAAGGGGACGAAGTGGAGGAGGTTGAGGAAGTGGACGAAGTGGAGGAACTGGAGGAAGTGGACGAAGTGGACGAAGTGGAAGAAGTGGAGCAAGTGGAGGAAGTGGAGTAAGTGGACGAAGGGGACAAAACGGGCGAAGCGGACGAAGCGGACGAAGCGGACGAAGCGGACGAAGTGGAAGAAGTGGACGAAGTTGACGAAGTGGAGGAAATGGGGGAAGTGGAGGAAGTCGACGAAGTTGACGAAGTGCAGGAAGTGGAGGAAATGGAGGAAGTGGAGGAAGTGGAGGAAGTTGACGAAGTGGACGAAGTGGAGGACGTTGACGAAGTGGAGGAAGTGGACAATAGGGACAAAGTTGAGGAATTGGAGGATGTTGAAGAAGTGGAGGAAGTTGAGGAAGACGACAAAGTGGAAGAAGGGGAGGAAGTGGAGGAAATTGAAGAAGTGGACGAAGTAGACGAAGTGGAGGTGTCGTGGACGAAGTGGAGGAAGTTGACAAAATGGAGGAAGTGGAGGAAGTTGAGGAAGAGGACGAAGTGGACGAAGTGGAAGAAGTGGAGGAAGTTGAAGAAGTGGACGAAGTGGAGGATGTGGACGAAGTGGAAGAAACGGACGAAGTGGAGGAAGTGGAGGAAGTTGACGAAGTGGACGAAATGGAGTTAGTTGAGGAAGAGGACTAAGTGGACGAAGTGGAAGAAGTGGAGGAAGTGGAGGAAGTTGACGAAGTGGACGAAGTGGACGAAGTTGACGAAGTGGACGAAGTGGAGGAGTTGGACGAAGTGGAGGAAATGGAGGAAGTGGACAAAGTGAACGAAATGGAGGAAGTTGACGAAGCGGAGGAATTGGACGAAGTTGACGAAGTGGAGGAAGTGGATGAAGTTGACAAAGTGGTGGAAGTGGAGGAAGTGGAGGATGTGTACGAAGAGGGGGAAATGGACGAAGTGGACAATGTGGACGAAGTGGAGGAAATTGACGAAGTGGAGAAAGTGGAAGAATTGGAGGAAGTGGTCGAAGTGGACGAACTTGAAGAAGTGGAGGAAGTGGAGGAAGTTGAGGAAGTGGACAAAGTGGAGGAAGTGGAGGAAATGGAGGAAGTGGATGAAGTGGAGGAAGTTCATGAAGTGGAAGAAGTGGAGAAAGTAGACGAAGTGGACGAACTGGACGAAGAGGTCGAAGTGGACGAAGTTGACGAAGTGGAGGAAGTGGACAAAGTCGATGAAGTGGAGGAAGTGAAGGAACTGGAGGGAGTGGACGAAGAGGAGGAAGTGGACAGAGTGGAGGAAGTGGACGAAATGGAGGAAATTGACCAAGTGGACGAAGTGGAGGAAGTGGAGGAAGTTGATGAAGTGGAGGAAGTGGACGATGGGGACAAAGTTGAGGAAGTGGACTCTGGGGACGAAGTGGAAGAAGTGGAGGAAGTCGAAGAAGTGGAGGAAGTGGAGGAAGTGGACGAATCGGATGAAGTGGTCGAAGTGGACGAAGCGGACGAAATGGAAGTAGTGGACGAAGTTGACGAAGTGGAGGAAGTGGACGAAGTTGACGAAGTGGAGGAAGTGGAGGAAGTGGAGGAAGTGGAGGAAGTGAAGGAAGTGGACGAAGTGGGGGAAGTGGAGGATGTGGAGGAAGTGGAAGAAGTGGAGGAAGTGGAGGAGGTGGAGGAAGTTGAGGAAGCGGAGGAAGTTGACGAAGTGGACGAAGTGGACGATGGGGACGAAGGGGACGAAGTGGAGGAAGTGGACGAAGTTGACGACGTGGACGAAGTGGGCCAAGTGGAGGAAGTGGAGGAAATGGAGGAAGTTGCACAAGTGGATGAAGTGGACGAATTGGTTGAAGTAGACGAAGAGGTCGAAGTGGACGAAGTGGACGAATTGGACAAAGTTGACGAAGTGGACGAAGCGGAGGAAGTGGACGAAGTGGGCGAAGTGGACGAAGTAGAAGAAGTCGACGAAGTGGACAAAGTTAACGAAGTGGACAAAGTGGTAGAAGTTGAGGAAGTGGAGGAAGTTGAAGAAGTGAACGAAGTTGACGAGGTGGAAGAAGTTTAGGAAGTGGAGGAAATGGACGAAGTGGAAGTAGTGGAGGAAGTGGGGGAAGTTGAAGAAGTGGACGAAGATGTTGAAGTGGACATAGTGAAGGAAGTGGAGGAAGTGGAGGAAGTGTAGGAAGTGGAGGAAGTTGACGAAGTGGACAAAGTGAACGGAGTGGAAGGAGTGGAGGAAGTAGAGGAAGTGGAGGAAATGGACGAAGTGGAAGTAGTGGAGGAAGTGGGGGAAGTTGAAGAAGTGGACGAAGATGTTGAAGTGGACGTAATGAAGGAAGTGGAGGAAGTGGAGGAAATGGAGGAAGTTGACGAAGTGAATGGAGTGGAAGGAGTGGAGGAAGTGGAGGAAGTGGAGGAAGTGGAGGAAGTTGACGAAGTGGACGAAGTGAACGGAGTGGAAGGAGTGGAGGAAGTGGAGGAAATGGACGAAGTGGACGAAGTGGAAGTAGTGGAGGAAGTGGGGGAAGTTGAAGAACTGGACGAAGATGTTGAAGTGGACGTAGTGAAGGAAGTGGAGGAAGTGGAGGAAGTGGAGGAAGTGTAGGAAGTTGACGAAGTTGACGAAGTGGACGAAGTGAACGGAGTGGAAGGAGTGGACGAAGTGGGGGAAGTGGAGGAAGTTGAAGAAGTGGAAAAAGATGACGAAGTGGACGTAGTGGAGGAAGTGGACGAAGTGAACGAACTGTAGGAAGTGAACGAAGTGGACGAAGTGGAGGATGTGGACAAAGTGGAGGAAATGGAGGAAGTGGACAAAGTGAACGAAATGTAGGACGTTGACGAAGTGGAGGAATTGGACGAAGTTGACGAAGTGGAGGAAGTGGAGGAAGTTAACGAAGTGGAAGAAGTGGAGGAAGTGGAGGAAGTAGAGGAAGTGGAGGAATTGGAGGAATTGGAGGAAGTGGAGGAAGTGGAGGAAGCAGAGGAAGGGGACGAAGTGGACGAAGTACACCAAGTAGACGAAGTGGACGAAGTGGACGAAGTCGACGGAGTGGAAGGGGTGGAGGAAGTGGAGGAAGTTGAAGAAGTGGACAAAGATGACGAAGTGGACGTAGTGGAAGAAGTGGACGAAGTGGAGGACGTGTAGGAAGTGAACGAAGTGGACAAAGTGGACGAAGTGGACGAAGTGGAGGAAGTGGAGGAAGTGGACGAAGTTGACGAAGTAGAGGAAGTGGAGGAAGTGGAGGAAGTGGAGGAAATGGAGGAAGTGGAGGAAGTGGAGGAAGTTGAAGAAGTGGAAAAAGATCACGAAGTGGACGTAGTGGAGGAAGTGGACGAAGTGAACGAACTGTAGGAAGTGAACGAAGTGGACGAAGTGGAGGATGTGGACAAAGTGGAGGAAATGGAGGAAGTGGACAAAGTGAACGAAATGTAGGACGTTGACGAAGTGGAGGAATTGGACGAAGTTGACGAAGTGGAGGAAGTGGAGGAAGTTAACGAAGTGGAAGAAGTGGAGGAAGTGGAGGAAGTAGAGGAAGTGGAGGAATTGGAGGAATTGGAGGAAGTGGAGGAAGTGGAGGAAGTAGAGGAAGGGGACGAAGTGGACGAAGTAGACCAAGTAGACGAAGTGGACGAAGTGGACGAAGTGGACGAAGTGGACGAAGTCGACGAAGTCGACGGAGTGGAAGGGGTGGAGGAAGTGGAGGAAGTTGAAGAAGTGGACAAAGATGACGAAGTGGACGTAGTGGAAGAAGTGGACGAAGTGGAAGAAGTGGACGAAGTGGAGGAAGTGTAGGAAGTGAACGAAGTGGACAAAGTGGACGAAGTGGAGGAAGTGGACGAAGTTGACGAAGTAGAGGAAGTGGATGAAGTTAACGAAGTGGACGAAGTGGACGAAGTGGAGGAAGTGGAGGAAGTGGAGGAAATGGAGGAAGTGGAGGAAGTGGAGGAAGATGATGAAGTTGAAGAAGTGGAAGAAGTAGACGAAGTGTAGGAAGTGGACAAAGTAGAGGACGTGGACGAAGTGGTAGAAGTGGAAGAAGTGAAGGACGTTGAAGAAGTGGACGAATTTGACGAGGTGGAAGAAGTGAAGGAAGTGAAGGAAGCGGACGAAGTTAACGAAGTGGAGGAAGCGGTAGAAGTGTACGAAGTGGAAGAAATGGAGGAAGTGGACGACGTGGACAAAGTGGAGGAAGTGAAGGGAGTCGACGAAGTGGACGGAGTTTACGAAGTGGACGAAGTGGACGAAGTTGACGATGTTGACGAAGTGGGGAAGTGGACGAAGTGGAGGAAGTGGAGGAAGTGGAGGAAGTGGAGGAGGTGGAGGAAGTGGAGGAAGTGCTCGAACTGGACGTACTGGAAGAAGTGGAGGAAGTGCACGAAGTTGAGGAAGTGGACAAAGTGGAGGGAGTGAGGAAGTGGAGGATGTGGAGGATGTGGAGGAAGTTGACGAAGTGGAGGAAGTGGAGGAAGTTGACGAAGGGGAGGATGTGGAGGAAGTGGAGGAAGTGGAGGAAGTTGAGGAAGCGGAGGAAGTTGACGAAGTGGACGAAGTGGACGATAGGGACGAAGGGGACGAAGTGGAGGAAGTGGACGAAGTTGACGAAATTGACGAAGAAGACAAAGTGGAGAAAGTGGATGAAGTGGAGGAAATTGATGAAGTGGACGAAGTTGAGGAAGTGGAGGAAGTGCACGATGGGGACGAAGTGGATGAAGTGGTAGTAATGGACGAAGTGGGCGAAGTGGACGAAGCGGACGAAATGGAAGAAGTGGGCGAAGTTGACGAAGTGGACGAAGTTGACGAAGTGGACGAAGCGGACGAAGTTGACGAAATGGAGGAAGTGGAGGAAGTGGATGAGGTGGAAGAAGTGAAGGAAGTGGAGGAAGTGGATGAAGTGGAGAAGTGGACCAAGTGGACCAAGTGAAGGAAGTTGACGAAGTGGAGGAAGTGGAAGATGTGGAGGAAGTGGAAGAAGTGGAGGAAGTGGAGGAAGTGGTCAAAGTGGACGAACTGGAAGAAGTGAAGGAAGTGGAGAAAGTTGAGGAAGTGCATAGAGTGAAGGAAGTAGAAGCAGTGGAGGAAGGTGACGAAGTGGACGGAGTGGAGGAAGTAGAGGAAGTAGAGGAAGTTGAGGAAGTGGAGGAAGTGGACGAAGTGGAGCAAGTGAAGTAAGTTGACGAAGTGAAGGATGTGGAGGAAGTGGAAGAAGTGGAGGAAGTTGAGGAAGTGGTCGAAGTGGACGAACTGGAAGAAGTGAAGGAAGTGGAGAAAGTTGAGGAAGTTGACGAAGTGGACGGAGTGGAGGAAGTAGAGGAAGTGGAGGAAGTTGACGAAGTGGACGAAGTGGGCGAAGTGGATGAAGTTGACGAAGGGGACAAAGTGGAGGAAGTGGAGCAAGTGGAGGAAGAGAACGAATGGACGAAGTGGAGGAAATGGAGGAAGTGGACGAACTGGATGAAGCAGAGGAAGTGGAGGAAGTTTAGGAAGAGGATGAAGCGGACGAAGAAGACAAAGTGGAGGGAGAGGAGGAAGAGGAGGAAGAGGACGAAGCGGAAGTAGTGGATGAAGTGGTGGAAGAGGAGGAAGGTGATGAAGTGGACGAAGTTTAGGAAGAGGACGACGTGGAGAAGTGGAAAAAGTAGAGGAAGTGGACGAAGTTGACGAAGTGGACGAAGTGGAGGAGGTGGACGAAGTGGAGAACTTGGCGGAAGTGGACAAAGTGAACGAAATGGAGGACATTGGCGAAGTGGTGGAATTGGACGAAGTTGACGAAGTGGAGGAAGTGGACGAAGTTACCGAAGTGAAGGAAGTGGAGGAAGTGGAGGAAGTAGAGGAAGTGGAGGAAGTGGAGGAAGTGAAGGAAGTGTAGGAAGTGGACGAAGTGGAGGAAGGGAACGAAGTGGACGAAGTAGACCAAGTCGACGAAGTGGACGGAGTGGTAGGAGTGGAGGAAGTGGAGGAAGTTGAAGAACTGGACAAAGATGACGAAGTGGACGTAATGGAGGAAGTGGAGGAAGTGGAGTTGGGAAGTGGACGAAGTAGACGAAGTAGACGAAGTGGACGAAGTTGACGAAGTGGGCGAAGTGGACGAAGTGGAGGAAGTGGACGACGTGGACGACGTGGACGAAGTGGAGGAGGTGGAGGAAGTTGAAGAAGTGGAAAAAGTGGAGGACGTGGAGGAAGTTGAAGAAGTGGACGAAGTTGACGAATTGGACGAAGTGGAGGAGGTGGACGAAGTGGAGGAAATGGAGGAATTGGACAAAGTGAACGAAATGGAGGACGTTGAGGAAGTGGAGGAATTGGACGAAGTTGACGAAGTGGAGGAAGTCGAGGAAGTGGAGGAAGTGGAGGAAGTGGAGGAAGTGGACGAAGTGGAGGAAGGGGACGAAGTGGACGATGTGGACGAAGTAGACCAAGTGGACAAAGTGGCCGGAGTGGAAGGAGTGGAGGAAGTGGAGGAAGTTGAAGAAGTGGACAAAGAGGACGAAGTGGACGTAGTGGAGGAAGTGGACGAAGTGGAGGAAGTGTAGGAAGTGAACGAAGTGGACGAAGTGGACGAAGTTGATGAAGTGGAGGAAGTGGAGGAGGTGGACGAAGTTGACGAAGTAGAGGAAGTGGACGAAGTTGACGAAGTGGACGAAGTGGAGGAAGTGGACGAAGTTGAAGAAGTGGAGGAAATGGAGGAAGTGGAGGAAGTGGAGGAAATGGAGGAAGTGGAGCAAGTGGAGGAAGATGACGAAGTTGAAGAAGTGGAAGAAGTGGACGAAGTGTAGGAAGTGGACAAAGTAGAGGACGTGGACGAAGTGGATGAAGTTGACGAAGTGGTAGAAGTCGAAGAAGTGGAGGAAGTTGAAGATGTGGACGAAGTTGACAACGTGGAAGAAGTGGAGGAAGTGAAGGAAGCGGACGGAGTTGACGAAGTGGAGGAAGTGGTAGAAGTGCACGAAGTGGAGGAAGTCGAGGAAGTGGACGAAGTGGATGAAGTTGACGAAATGGAGAAAGTCGACGAAGTGGAGGAAGTGGAGGAAGTGGATGAAGTGGAGGAAGTTGACGAAGTGGAGGAAGTTGACGAAGTGGAGCAAGTGGATGAAGTGGACGAAGTGAAGGAAGTGGAGGAAGTGGAGGAAGTGGATGAAGTGGAGGAAATTGATGAAGTGGATGAAGTGGAGGAAATGGAGGAAGTTGAGGAAGAGGCGAAGTGGAAGAAATGGAGGAAGTGGAGGATGTGGAGGAAGTTGACGAAGTGGAGGAAGTGGAGGAAGTTGACGAAGTGGACGAATAGGTCGAAGTGGAGGAAGTTGACGAAGTGGGCGAAGAGGACGAAGTGGACGAAATAGAAGAAGTGGACGAAGTGGAGGAAATTGACGACGTGGACGAAGTGGAGGAAGTGGAGGAAGTTGAGGAAGAGGACTAAGTGGAAGAAGTGAAGGAAGTGGAGGAAGTGGAAGAAGCTGAAGAAGTGGACGAAGTGGAGGTAGTGGACGAAGTGGAGGAAGTTGACGAAACGGAGGAGGTGGAGGAAGTTGACGAGGTGGACGACGGGGACGAAGTGGAGGAAGTCGAGGAAGTTGAGGAATGGAGGAAGTGGACAAAGTGGACGAACTTGACGAAGTTGAGGAAGTGTAGGAAGTGGAGGAAGTGGAGGAAGTGGAGGAAGTGGACGAAGTGGAGGAAGTGGTCGAAGAGGACGAAGTCGAGGAGGTGGAGGAAGTGGAGGAAGTGGAGGAAGTTGACGAAGGGGACGAAGTGGAGGAGGTTGTGGAAGTGGAGGAACTGGAGGAAGTGGAGGAAGTGGAAGAAGTGGAGCAAGTGGAGGAAGTGGAGGAAGTGGAGTAAGTGGAGGAAGTGGAGGAAGTGGACGAAGCGGACTAAGGGGACGAAGCGGACGAAGAGGAAGAAGTGGACGAAGTTGACGAAGTGGAGGAAGCGGGCGAAGTGGTGGAAGTCGACGAAGTTGACGAAGTTGAGGAAGTGGAGGAAGTGGACGAAGTGGAAGAAATTGACGAAGTGCACGAAGTAGAGGAAGTTGACGAAGTGGAGGAAGTGGACGATAGGGACAAAGTTGAGGAACTAGAGGAGGTTGAAGAAGTGGAGGAAGTTGAGGAAGACGACGAAGTGGAAGAAGTGGAGGAAGTGGAGGAAATTGAAGAAGTCGACTAAGTGGAAGAAGCGGACGAAGTGGAGGAAGTGGAGGAAGTTGACGAAGTGGACGAAGTGGAGTTAGTTGAGGAAGAGGACTAAGTGGACGAAGTGGAAGAAGTGGAGGAAGTGGAGGGAGTTGACGAAGTGGACGAAGTTGACGAAGTGGCCGAAGTGGAGTAGTTGGACGAAGTGGAGGAAATGGAGGAAGTGGACAAAGTGAACGAAATGGAGGAAGTTGACGAAGCGGAGGAATTGGACGAAGTTGACGAAGTGAAGGAAGTGGACAAAGTTGACAAAGTGGAGGAAGTGGAGGAAGTGGACGAAGAGGGGGAAATGGACGAAGTGGGTAAATTGACGAAGTGGAGAAAGTGGAAGAAGTGGAGGTAGTGGTCGAAGTGGACGAACTTGAAGAAGTGGAGTAAGTGGAGGAAGTTGAGGAAGTGGACAAAGTGGAGGAAGTGGAGGAAATGGAGGAAGTGGATGAAGTGGAGGAAGTTCATGAAGTGGAGGAAGTGGAGAAAGTTGACGAAGAGGTCGAAGTGGACGAAGTTGACGAAGTGGGCGAAGTGCACAAAGGTGACACAGTCGACCAAGTGGAGGAAGTGGACAAAGTGGATGATGTGGAGGAAGTGGAGGAAGTGGACGAAGTGGAGGAAGTGGACGAAGTGGACAGAGTGGAGGAAGTGGACGAAGTGGAGGAAGTGGAGGAAGTTGACGAAGTGCAGGAATTGGAGGAAGTTGACGAACGGGAAGAAGTGGAGGAAGTGGAGGAAGTTGAGGAAGTGGACAAAGTGGAGGAAGTGGAGAAAGTGAAGGAAGTTGACGAAGTGGAGGAAGTGGAGGGAAGTGGACAAAGTGGACGAAGTTGACGAAGTGGACGAAGTGGAGGAAATTGACGAAGTGGACGAAGTGCAGGAATTGGAGGAAGTTGACGATGGGGACGAAGTGGAGGAAGTGGAGGTAGTTGACGAAGTGGAACGAAGTTGAGGAACTAGACGAAGTTGACGAAATGGAGGATGTGGAGGAAGTGGAGGAAGTGGACAAAGTGGACAAAGTGGAGGAAGTTGAGGAAGTGGAGGAAGTCGACGATGGGGACGAAGTTGAAGAAGTGGAGGAAGTCGAGGAAATCGAGGAAGTCGAGGAAGTGGAGGAGGTGGACGAATCGGATGAAGTGGTCAAAGTGGACGAAATGGAAGTAGTGGACAAAGTTGACGAAGTGGAGGAAGTGGACGAAGTTGACGAAGTGGAGGAAGTGGACGAAGTGAAGCAAGTGAAGGAAGAGGACGAAGTGGGGGAAGTGGAGGATGTGGAGGAAGTGGAAGAAGTGGAGGAAGTGGAGGAATTGGTCGAAGTGGACGAACTGGAAGAAGTGGTGGAAGTGGACAAAATGGAGGAAGTTGAGGAAGTGGACAAAGTGGACGAAGTGGAGGAAGTTGAGCAAGTTGACGAAGTGGAGGAAGTGGAGGAAGTTGACGAAGTAGACGAAGTGGACAAAGTGAAGCAAGTGGAGGAAGTTGAGGAAGAGGACGAAGTGGACGAAGTAGAGGAAGTTGACAATGTAGAGGAAGTCGACGAAGTGGAGGAAGCGGACGAAGTTGACGAAATGGAGGAAGTGGACGAAGTGGACGAAGTGGACGAAGTGGAGCAAGTGGATGAGGTGGAGGAAGTGGAGGAAGTGGACGAACTGGAGCAAGTGAAGGAAGTGCACGATGTTGATGAAGTGAGGAAGTGGAGAAAGTTGAGGAAGTTGAGGAAGTAGACAAAGTGGAGGAAGTGGAGGAAGTTGACGAAGAGAAGGAAGTAGATGAAGTGGACGAACTGGAAGAAGTGGAGGAAGTTGGAGGAAGTTGACGAAGTGGACAAAGTGGAGGAAGTGGAGCAAGTGGAGCAAGTGGAGGAAGAGGACGAAGTGGACGAAGTAGAGGAAGTTGACAAAGTAGAGGAAGTCGACGAAGTGGAGCAAGCGGACGAAATTGACGAAATGGTGGAAGTGGACGTAGCGGACGATGTGGAAGAAGTGGACGAAGTTGACGAAGTGGAGGAAGTGGTCGAAAAGGACGAAGTCGACGAAGTGCACGAAGTGGAGGAAGTGGAGGAAGTTGACGAAGGGGACGAATGGAGGAAGTTGAGGAAGTGCAGGAAGTGGACGAGGTGGAAGAAGTGGGGAAGTGGACGAATTGGAGTAAGTGGACGAAGTGGAGTAAGTGGACGAAGTGGGAAAGTGGACGAAGTGGACGAAGTAGAGGAAGTTGAGGAAGTGGAGGAAGTTGACGAAGTGGACGATAGGGACGAAGGGGACGAAGTGGAGGATGTGGAGGAAGAGGAGGAAGAGGAGGAAGGTGAGGAAGTGGTTGAAGTGGATGAAGTGGACGAACTTGACGAAGCTGACGAAGTGGGCGAAGTAGACGAAGCGGACGAAGTGGACGAAGTTGACGAAGTGGAGGAAGTGATGAAGTGGAGAAATTGGACGAAGTGCAGGAAGTGTAGGAAGTGGAGGAAGTGGAGGAAGTGGCCGAAGTGCAGGAAGAGGAGGAAGTGGAGGAAGTGGAGGAAATTCACGAAGTGGAGGATGTGGAGGAAGTTGATGAAGTGGAGCAAGTTGACGATAGGGACAAAGTGGAGGAACTGGAGGAGGTTGAGGAAGTGGAGGAAGTGGAGGAAGTGGGGGATGTGGACGAAGTGGAGGAGGTTGAGGAACTGGACGTAGTTGACGAAGTGGAGGTAGTGGTCGAAGTGGACGAACTGGAAGAAGTGGAGGAAGTGGAGGCAATGGAGGAAGTTGAGGAAGTGGACAAAGTAGAGAGAATGGAGGAAGTGGAGGATGTGGAGGAAGTTGATGAAGTGGAGGAAGTGGAGGAAATGGAGGAAGTGGACGAAGTGCATGTAGCGGAGGAAGTGGAGGAAGTTGAGGAAGAGGACGAAGTGGAAGAACTGGAGGAAGTTGACGAATCGGACGAAGAAGACGAAGTGGAGGAAGAGGAGGAAGAGGAGGAAGAGGACGAAGTGGAAGAAGTGGAAGAAGTGAAGGAAGTGGAGGAAGTGGAGGAAGTTGAGGAAGAGGAGGAAGTGGAGGAAGTGGAGGAAGTGGAAGAAGTTGAGGAAGTGGAGGAACTGCACGAAGTGGATGAAGTGGTCGAATTGGACGAAGTGGACGAAGTGGACGAAGCGGACAAAATGGAAGAAGTGGACGAAGTTGACGAAGAGGAGGAAGTGGACGAAGTTGAAATAGTGGAGGAAGTGGACGAAGTGGACGAAGTGGAGGAAGTAGAGGATGTGGAGGAAGTAGAGGACGTGGACCAAGTGGTGGAAGTGGAAGAAGTGGAGGAAGTGAAGAAAGTGGACGAAGTTAACGAAGTTGAGGAAGTGGAGGATGTGGAGAAAGTTGAAGAAGTGGAGGAAGTGGTCGAAGTGGACGAACTGGAAGAAGTGGAGGAAGTGGAGAAAGTGGAGAAAGTTGAGGAAGTGCACGAAGTGGAGGAAGTGGAGCAAGTTGACGAAGTGGAGGAAGTGGGGCAAGTGGAGGAAGTGGAGGACGTAGAGGAAGTGGAGGAAGTGGAGGAAGTTGACGAAGTTGACGAAGTGGACCAATTGGAGGAAGTGGAAGAAGTAAGGCAAGTGGAGGAAGAGGATGAAGTGCACGAAGTAGAGGAAGTTGACGAAGTGGAGGAAGTTGACGAAGTGGAGGAAGCGGAAGAAGTTGACGAAGTGAAGGAAGTGGATGAGGTGGATGAGGTGGAGGAAGTGGAGGAGGTGGAGGAAGTGGACGAAGTGGAGCAAGTGAAGGAAGTGGACGAAGTCGACGAAGTGGAAGAAGTGGAGGAAGTGGAGAAAGTTGAGGAAGTTGAGGAAGTTGAGGAAGTGGAAGAAGTGGAGGAAGTTGACGAAGTGGAGGATGTGGAGGAAGTGGTCGAAGTGGACGAACTGGAAGAAGTGGAGGAAGTGGAGAATGTTGAGGAAGTGGAAAAAGTGGAGGAAGTGGAGCAAGTTGACGACATGGAGGAAGTGGAGGAAGTGGAGGAAGTGTAGGAAGTGGAGGAAGTAGACGAAGTGGACAAAGTGGAGGAAGTGGAGCAAGTGGAGGAAGAGGACGAAGTGGACGAAGTAGAGGAAGTTGACAAAGTAGAGGAAGTCGACGAAGTGGAGGAAGCGGACGAAGTTGACGAAATGGAGAAAGTGGAGGAAGTGGAGGAAGTGGAGGAAGTGGTTGAGGTGGAGGAAGTGGAGGAAGTGGAGGAAGTGAACGAAGTGGAGCAAGTGAAGGAAGTGGACGAAGTTGACGAAGTGGAGAAAGTGGAGGATGTGGAGGAAGTGGAAGAAGTGGAGGATGTCGAGGAAGTGATCGAACTGGACGAACTGGAAGAAGTGGAGGGAGTCGAGAAAGTTGAGGAAGTTGAGGAAGTGGACAAAGTGGAGGAAGTGGAGGAAGTTGACGAAGTGGAGGAAGTAGACGAACTGGAAGAAGTGGAGGAAGTGGGAGGAAGTTGACGAAGTAGACGAAGTGGACAAAGTGCAGGAAGTGGAGCAAGTGGAGGAAGAGGACCAAGTGGATGAAGTAGAGGAAGTTGACAAAGTAGAGGAAGTCGACGAAATGGAGGAAGTGGACGAAATGGACGAAGCGGACGATGTGGAAGAAGTGGACGAAGTTGACGAAGTGGAGGAAGTGGTCGAAAAGGACGAAGTCGACGAAGTGCACGAAGTGGAGGAAGTGGAGGAAGTTGACGAAGGGGACGAAGTGGAGGAAGTTGAGGAAGTGGACGAAGTGGAAGAAGTGGGAAGTGGACGAATTGGAGTAAGTGGACGAAGTGGAGTAAGTGGACGAAGTGAGGAAGTGGACGAAGTCGACCAAGTAGAGGAAGTTGAGGAAGCGGAGGAAGTTGACGAAGTGGACGAAGTGGACGATAGGGACGAAGGGGACTAAGTGGAGGAAGTGGAGGAAGAGGAGGAAGGTGAGGAAGTGGTTGAAGTGGACGAACTTGACGAAGTTGACGAAGTGGGCGAAGTAGACGAAGCGGACGAAGTGGAAGAAGTGGACGAAGTTGACGAAGTGGAGGAAGTGATGAAGTGGAGGAATCGGACGAAGTGCAGGAAGTGGAGGAAGTGGACGAAGTGCAGGAAGAGGAGGAAGTGGAAGAAGTGGAGGAAGTGGAGGAAATTCAAGAAGTGGAGGAAGTTGATGAAGTGGAGGAAGTTGACGATAGGGACAAAGTGGAGGAACTGGAGGAGGTTGAGGAAGTGGAGGAAGTGGGGGATGTGGACAAAGTGGAGGACGTTGAGGAAATGGACGAAGTTGACGAAGTGGAGGTAGTGGTCGAAGTGGACGAACTGGAAGAAGTGGAGGAAGTGGAGGCAGTGGAGGAAGTTGAGGAAGTGGACAAAGTAGAGAGAATGGAGGAAGTGGAGGATGTGGAGGAAGTTGATGAAGTGGAGGAAGTGGAGGAAATTGACGAACTGGACGAAGTGGAGGAAGTGGATGATGGGGACAGAGTTGAGGAACTGGAGGAGGTTGAAGAAGTGGAGGATGTGGTGGAAGTGGAGGAAGTTGAGGAAAAGGACAAAGTGGACGAAGTGTAAGAAGCTGAGGAAGTGGAGGAAGTTGAGGAAGTGGACGAAGTTGACGAAGTGGAGGTCGTGGACGAAGTGGAGGAAGTTGACACAGTGGAGCAAGTGGAGGAAGTTGAGGAAGAGGACGAAGTGGACAAAGTGGAAGAAGTGGAGGAAGTGGAGGAAATTCACGAAGTGGAGGAAATGGAGGAAGTTGACGATAGGGACAAAGTGGAGGAACTGGAGGAGGTTGAGGAAGTGGAGGAAGTGGGGGAATTTGAGGAAAAGGACGAAGTGGACGAAGTGGAAGAAGCTGAGGAAGTGGAGGAAGTTGAAGAAGTGGACAAAGGTGACGAAGTGGAGGTCGTGGACGAAGTGGAGGAAGTTGACAAAGTGGAGCAAGTGGAGGAAGTTGAGGAAGAGGACGAAGTGGACAAACTGGAAGAAGTGGAGGAAGTTGAAGAAGTGGACGAGGTTGACGAAGTGGAGGTGGTGGACGAAGTGGAGGAAGTTGACAAAGTGGAGGAAGTTGTGGAAGTGGACGAAGTGGAGGAAGTGGACTATGGGACGAAGTGGAGGAAGTGGACGAAGTTGAGGAAGTGGTCGAAGTGGACGAACTTGACGAAGTGGGCGAAGTAGACGAAACGGACGAAGTGAAAGAAGTCGACGAAGTTGACGAAGTGGAGGAAGTGATGAAGTGGAGGAATTGGACAAAGTTGACGAATTGCAGGAAATGTAGGAAGTGGAGGAAGTACACGAAGTGGAGGAAGTGGACGAAATGGAGGAAATTGACGAAGTTGACGAAGTGGAAGGAAGTGGACGAAGTTGACGAAGTGGAGGAAGTGGTCGAAGAGGACGAAGTGCACGAAGTGGAGGAAGTGGAGGATGTGGAGGAAGTTGACGAAGGGGACGAAGTGGAGGAGGTTGAGGAAGTGGAGGAACTGGAGGAACTGGAGGATGTGGACGAAGTGGAAGAAGTGGAGCAAGTGGAGGAAGTGGACGAAGCGGACGAAGCGGAAGAAGTGGACGAAGTTGACGAAGTGGAGGAAGTGGGGGAAGTGGAGGAAGTCGACGAAGTTGACGAAGTGCAGGAAGTGGACGAAGTGGACGAAGTGGAGGAAATTGACGAAGTGGACGAAGAGGGGGAAGTTGACGAAGTGGAGGAAGTGGACGATAGGGACAAAGTTGAGGAACTGGAGGAGGTTCAAGAAGTGGAGGAAGTGGACGAAGTTGAGGAAGACAACGAAGTGGAAGAAGTGGAGGAAGTGGAGGAAATTGAAGAAGTGGACGAAGTTGACGAAGTGGAGGCGTCGTGGACGAAGTGGAGGAAGTTGACAAAGTGGAGGAAGTGGAGGAAGTTGAGGAAGAGGAGGAAGTGGATGAAGTGGAGGAAGTGGAGGAAGTGGAGGAAGTTGAAGAAGTGGACGAAGTTGACGAAGTGGAGGTTGTGGACGAAGTGGAGGAAGAGGAAGAAGCGGACGAAGTGGAGGAAGTGGAGGAAGTTGACGAAGTGGGCAAAGTGGAGTTAGTTGAGGAAGAGGACTAAGTGGATGAAGTGGAAAAAGTGGAGGAAGTGGACGAAGTTGACGAAGTGGACGAAGTGGACGAGGTTGACGAAGTGGACGATGTCGAGGAGTTGGACGAAGTGGAGGAAATGGAGGAAGTGGACAAAGTGAACGAAATGGAGGAAGTTGACGAAGCTGAGGAATTGGACGAAGTTGACGAAGTGGAGGAAGTGGAGGAAGTGGACGAAGTGGACGAAGAGGGGGAAATGGACGAAGTGGACAATGTGGACGAAGTGGAGGAAATTGACGGAGTGGAGAAAGTGGAAGAAGTGGAGGAAGTGGAGGAAATGGAGGAAGTGGATGAAGTTCATGAAGTGGAAGAAGAAGTGGAGGAAGTGGAGAAAGTTGACGAAGAGGTCGAAGAGGTCGAAGTGGACGAAGTTGACGAAGTGGGCGAAGTGCACAAAGTGGACGAAGTGGAAGAAGTGGACGAAGTTGACGAAGTGGAGGAAGTGGACGAAGTGGAGTAAGTGGATGAAGTGGAGGAAGTGGAGGAAGTGGACAGAGTGGAGGAAGTTGACGAAATGGAGGAAATTGACCAAGTGGACGAAGTGGAGGAAGTGGACGATGGGGACGAAGTGGAGGAAGTGGAGGAAGTGGACGAAGTGGAGGAAATGGACGAAGTGAAGCAAGTGAAGGAAGAGGACGAAGTGGGGTAAGTGGAGGATGTGGAGGAAGTGGAAGAAGTGGAGGAAGTGGTCGAAGTGGACGAACTGGAAGAAGTGGAGGAAGTGGACAAAATGGAGGAAGTTGAGGAAGTGGACAAAGTGGACGAAGTGGAGGAAGTTGAGCAAGTTGACGAAGTGGAGGAAGTGGAGGAAGTGGAGGAAGTTGACGAAGTAGACGTAGTGGACAAAGTGGAGCAAGTGGAGGAAGTTGAGGAAGAGGACGAAGTGGACGAAGTGGACGAAGTAGAGGAAGTTGACAATGTAGAGGAAGTCGACGAAGTGGAGGAAGCGGACGAAGTTGACGAAATCGAGGAAGTGGACGAAGTGGACGAAGTGGAGCAAGTGGACGAGGTGGATGAAGTGGACGAATCGACGAAGTGGAGCAAGTGAGGGAAGTGGATGATGTTGATGAAGTGGAGGAAGTGGAGAAAGTTGAGGAAGTTGAGGAAGTGGACAAAGTGGAGGAAGTGGAGGAAGTTGACGAAGAGAAGGAAGTAGAGGAAGTGGACGAGCTGGAAGAAGTGGTGGAAGTTGGAGGAAGTTGACGAAGTGGACAAAGTGGAGCAAGTGGAGCAAGTGGAGCAAGTGGAGGAAGAGGACGAAGTGGACGAAGTAGAGGAAGTTGACAAAGTAGAGGAAGTCGACGGAGTGGAGGAAGCGGACGAAATTGACGAAATGGTGGAAGTGGACGTAGCGGACGATGTGGAAGAAGTGGACGAAGTTGACGAAGTGGAGGAAGTGGTCGAAATGGACGAAGTCGACGAAGTGCACGAAGTGGAGGAAGTGGAGGAAGTTGACGAAGGGGACGAAGTGGAGGAAGTTGAGGAAGTGCAGGAAGTGGACGAAGTGGAAGAAGTGGGGAAGTGGACGAATTGGAGTAAGTGGACGAAGTGGAGTAAGTGGACGAAGTCGGGAAGTGGAAGAAGTAGAGGAAGTTGAGGAAGTGGAGGAAGTTGATGAAGTGGACGATAGGGACCAAGGGGACGAAGTGGAGGATGTGGAGGAACTGGAGGAAGAGGAGGAAGGTGAGGAAGTGGTTGAAGTGGATGAAGTGGACGAACTTGACGAAGCTGACGAAGTGGGCGAAGTAGACGAAGCGGACGAAGTTGACGAAGTGGAGGAAGTGATGAAGTGGAGAAATTGGACGAAGTGCAGGAACTGTAGGAAGTGGAGGAAGTGGACGAAGTGCAGGAAGAGGAGGAAGTGGAGGAAGTGGAGGAAATTCACGAAGTGGAGGATGTGGAGGAAGTTGATGAAGTGGAGGAAGTTGACGATAGGGACAAAGTGGAGGAACTGGAGGAGGTTGAGGAAGTGGAGGAAGTGGAGGAAGTGGGGGATGTGGACGAAGTGGAGGAGGTTGAGGAACTGGACGAAGTTGACGAAGTGGAGGTAGTGGTCGAAGTGGACGAACTGGAAGAAGTGGAGGAAGTGGAGGCAATGAAGGAAGTTGAGGAAGTGGACAAAGTAGAGAGAATAGAGGAAGTGGAGGATGTGGAGGAAGTTGATGAAGTGGAGGAAATGGAGGAAATTGACGAAGTGGACGAAGTGGAGGAAGTTGACGAAGTGGAGGAAGTGGATGATGGGGACAAAGTTGAGGAACTGGAGGAGGTTGAAGAAGTGGAGGAAGTGGAGGAAGTTGAGGAAAAGGACGAAGTGGACGAAGTGGAAGAAGTGGAGGAAGTTGAGGAAGTTGAAGAAGTGGACGAAGTTGACGAAGTGGAGGAAGTGGAGGATGTGGAGGAAGTGGAAGAAGTGGAGCAAGTGGAGGATGGGGACGAAGTGGAAGAAGTGGAGGAAGTGGAGGAAGTGGACGAATCGGATGAAGTGGTCGAAGTGGACGAAGCGGACGAAATGGAAGCAGTAGACGAAGTTGACGAAGTGGAGGAAGTGGAGGAAGTGGAGGAGGTGGAGGAAGTGGAGGAAGTGGAGGAAGTGGAGGAAGTGGAGGAAGTGGACGAAGTGGGGGAAGTGGAGGATGTGGAGGAAGTGGAAGAACTGGAGGAAGTGGAGGATGTGGTCAAAGTGGACAAAGGGGACGAAGGGGACAAAGTGGAGGAAATAGAGGAAGTGGAGCAAGTGGAGGAAGAGGACGAAGTGGAGGAAGTGGAGGAAGTGGAGGAAATGGAGGAAGTGGTCGGAGTGGATGTAGCGGAGGAAGTGGAGGAAGTTGAGGAAGAGGACGAAGTGGAAGAACTGGAGGAAGTTGACGAAGCGGACGAAGAAGACGAAGTGGAGGAAGAGGAGGAAGAGGACGAAGTGAACGAAGTGGAAGAAGTGGAAGAAGTGAAGGAAGTGGAGGAAGTGGACGAAGTGGAGGAAGTTGAGGAAGAGGAGGAAGTGGAGGAAGTGAAGGAAGTGGAAGAAGTTGAGGAAGTGGAGGAACTGCACGAAGTGGATGAAGTGGTCGAATTGGACGAAGTTGACGAAGTGGACAAAGTGGACGAAGTGGACGAAGCGGACAAAATGGAAGAAGTGGACGAAGTTGACGAAGTGGAGGAAGTCGACGAAGTTGAAATAGTGGAGGAAGTGGACGAAGTGGAGGAAGTAGAGAATGTGGAGGAAGTAGAGGACGTGGACCAAGTGGTGGAAGTGGACGAAGTGGACGAAGTGAAGGAAGTGGACGAAGTTAACGAAGTTGAGGAAGTGGAGGATGTGGAGGATGTGGAGAAAGTTGAAGAAGTGGAGGAAGTGGTCGAAGTGGACGAACTGGAAGAAGTGGAGTAAGTGGAGAAAGTGGAGAAAGTTGAGGAAGTGGACGAAGTGGAGGAAGTGGAGCAAGTTGACGAAGTGGAGGAAGTGGGGCAAGTGGAGGAAGTGGAGGACGTAGAGGAAGTGGAGGAAGTGGAGGAAGTTGACGAAGTTGACGAAGTGGACCAATTCGAGGAAGTGGAAGAAGTGGGGCAAGTGGAGGAAGAGGATGAAGTGCACGAAGTAGAGGAAGTTGACGAAGTGGAGGAAGTTGACGAAGTGGAGGAAGCGAAACAAGTTGACGAAGTGGAGGAAGTGGATGAGGTGGAGGAAGTGGAGGAGGTGGAGGAAGTGGACGAAGTGGAGCAAGTGAAGGAAGTGGACGAAGTCGACGAAGTGGAGGAAGTGGAGGAAGTGGAGAAAGTTGAGGAAGTGGAGGAAGTGGAAGAAGTCGAGGAAGTTGACGAAGTGGAGGATGTGGAGGAAGTGGTCGAAGTGGACGAACTGGAAGAAGTGGAGGAAGTGGAGAAAGTGGAGAAAGTTGAGGAAGTGGACAAAGTGGAGGAAGTGGAGCAAGTTGACGACATGGAGGAAGTGGAGCAAGTGGAGGAAGTGTAGGAAGTGGAGGAAGTTGACGAAGTAGACGAAGTAGACGAAGTGGACAAAGTGGAGGAAGTGGAGGAAGTGGAGGAAGAGGACGAAGTGGACGAAGTGGACGAAGTAGAGGAAGTTGACAAAGTAGAGGAAGTCGACGAAGTGGAGGAAGCGGACGCAGTTGACGAAATGGAGAAAGTGGACGAAGTGGAGGAAGTGGAGGAAGTGGTTGAGGTGGAGGAAGTGGAGGAAGTGGAGGAAGTGAACGAGTGGAGCAAGTGAAGGAAGTGGACGAAGTTGACGAAGTTGAGAAAGTGGAGGATGTGGAGGAAGTGGAAGAAGTGGAGGATGTGGAGGAAGTGATCGAACTGGACGAACTGGAAGAAGTGGAGGAAGTTGGAGGAAGTTGACGAAGTAGACGAAGTGGACAAAGTGCAGGAAGTGGAGCAAGTGGAGGAAGAGGACGAAGTGGATGAAGTAGAGGAAGTTGACAAAGTAGAGGAAGTCGACGAAATGGAGGAAGTGGACGAAGTGGACGAAGCGGACGATGTGGAAGAAGTGGACGAAGTTGACGAAGTGGAGGAAGTGGTCGAAAAGGACGAAGTCGACGAAGTGGAGGAAGTGGAGGAAGTTGACGAAGGGGACGAAGTGGAGGAAGTTGAGGAAGTGGACGAAGTGGGGAAGTGGACGAAGTGGAGTAAGTGGACAAAGTGGAGTAAGTGGACGAAGTGAGGAAGTGGACGAAGTCGACCAAGTAGAGGAAGTTGAGGAAGCGGAGGAAGTTGACGAAGTGGACGAAGTGGACGATAGGGACGAAGGGGACTAAGTGGAGGAAGTGGAGGAAGTGGAAGATGAGGAGGAAGGTGAGGAAGTGGTTGAAGTGGACGAACTTGACGAAGTTGACGAACTGGGCGAAGTAGACGAAGCGGACGAAGTGGAAGAAGTGGACGAAGTTGACGAAATGGAGGAAGTGATGAAGTGGAGGAATTGGACGAAGTGCAGGAAGTGGAGGAAGTGGACGAAGTGCAGGAATAGGAGGAAGTGGAAGAAGTGGAGGAAGTGGAGGAAACTCACGAAGTGGAGGAAGTTGATGAAGTGGAGGAAGTTGACGATAGGGACAAAGTGGAGGAACTGGAGGAGGTTGAGGAAGTGGAGGAAGTGGGGGATGTGGACAAAGTGGAGGACGTTGAGGAACTGGACGAAGTTGACGAAGTGGAGGTAGTGGTCGAAGTGGACGAACTGGAAGAAGTGGAGGAAGTGGAGGCAGTGGAGGAAGTGGAGGAAGTGGACAAAGTAGAGAGAATGGAGGAAGTGGAGCATGTGGAGGAAGTTGATGAAGTGGAGGAAGTGGAGGAAATTGACGAACTGGACTAAGTGGAGGAAGTGGATGATGGGGACAGAGTTGAGGAACTGGAGGAGGTTGAAGATGTGGAGGAAGTGGAGAAAGGGGAGGAAGTTGAGGAAAAGGACAAAGTGGACGAAGTGGAGGAAGTGGAGCAAGTGACGAAGTGGAGGAAGTGGAGGAAGTGGAGGAAGTTGACGAAGTAGACGAAGTGGAAAAGTGGAGGAAGTGGAGCAAGTGGAGGAAGAGGACGAGGTGGACGAAGTAGAGGAAGTTGACAAAGTTGAGGAAGTCGACGAAGTGGAGGAAGCGGACGAAGTTGACGAAATGGAGGCAGTGGACGAAGTGGAGGAAGTGGATGAGGTGGAGGAAGTGGAGGAAGTGAAGGAAGTGGACGAAGAGGAGCAAGTGAAGGAAGTGCACGAAGTTGACGAAGTGGAGGAAGTGGAGGATGTGGAGGAAGTGGAAGAAGCGGAGGAACTGGAGGAAGTGATCGAACTGGACGAACTGGAAGAAGTGTAGGAAGTGGAGAAAGTTGAGGAAGTTGAGGAAGTGGACCAAGTGGACGAAGTGGAGGAAGTGGAGGAAGTTTAAGAAGTGGGGGAAGTGGAGGAAGTGGACGAACTGAAAGAAGTGGAGGATGTGGAGGAAGTTGGAGGAAATTGACGAAGTAGACGAAGAGGACAAAGTGGAGGAAGTGGAGCAAGTGGAGGAAGAGGACGAAGTGGACGAAGTAGAGGAAGTTGACAAAGTACGGGAAGTCGACGAAGTGGAGGAAGCGGACGAAATTGACGAAATGGAGGAAGTGGACGAAGCGGACGATGTGGAAGAAGTGGACGAAGTTGACGAAGTGGACGAAGTGGTCCAAAAGGACGAAGTCGACGAAGTGGAGGAAGTGGAGGAAGTTGACGAAGGGGACGAAGTGGAGGAAGTTGAGGAAGTGGACGAAGTGGACGAAGTGGAAGAAGTGGGGAAGTGGGCGAATTGTAGTAAGTGGACGAAGTGGAGTAAATGGACGAAGTGGACGAAGTGGGGAAGTTGACGAAGTGGACGAAGTTGACGAAGTGGACGAAGTGGACGAAGTGGAGGAAGTTGAGGAAGCGGAGGAAGTTGACGAAGTGGACGATAAGGACGAAGGGGACGAAGTGGAGGAAGTGGAGGAAGGTGAGGAAGTGGTTGAAGTGGACGAAGCGGACGAAGTGGAAGAAGTGGACGAAGTTGACGAAGTGGAGGAAGTGATGAAGTGGAGGAATTGGACGAAGTGCAGGAAGTGTAGGAAGTGGAGGGAGTGGACGGAGTGCAGGAAGTGGAGGAAGTGGAGGAAGTGGAGGAAGTTGATGAAGTGGAGGAAGTGGACGATGGGGACAAGGTGGAGGAACTGGAGGAGGTTGAGGAAGTGGAGGAAGTGGACGAAGTCGGGGATATGGACGAAGTGGAGGACGTTGAGGAACTGGACGAAGTTGACGAAGTGGAGGTAGTGGTCGAAGTGGACGAACTAGAAGAAGTGGAGGAAGTGGAGGAAGTGGAGGCAGTGGAGGAAGTTGAGGAAGTGGACAAAGTAGAGAAAATGGAGGAAGTGGAGGATGTGGAGGAAGTTGATGAAGTGGAGGAAGTGGAGTAAATTGACGAAGTGGAGGAAGTTGACAAAGTGGAGCAAGTTGACGAAGTGGAGGAAGTGGACGATGGGGACAAAGTTGAGGAACTGGATGAGGTTGAAGAAGTGGAGGAAGTAAAGGAAGTTGAGGAAAAAGGCGAAGTGGAGGAAGTTGAAGAAGTGGACAAAGTGGAAGAAGCTGAGGAAGTGGAGGAAGTTGAAGAAGTGGACAAAGTGGAAGAAATGGAGGAAGTGGAGGAAGTTGAAGAAGTGGACGAGGTTGACGAAGTGGAGGTGGTGGACGAAGTGGAGGAAGTTGACAAAGTGGAGGAAGTTGACAAAGTGGAGGAAGTGGACGATGGGTAGAAGTGGAGGAAGTGGACGAAGTTGAGGAAGTGGTCGAAGTGGATGAACTTGACGAAGTTGACAAAGTGGGCGTAGTGGAAGAAGTCGACGAAGTGGAGGAACTGATGCAGTGGAGGAATTTTACGAAGTGGACGAAGTGCAGGAAGTGTAGGAAGTGGAGGAAGTGGAGGAAGTGCAGGAAGTGGACGAAGTGGAGGAAATTGACGAAGTTGACGAAGTGGAAGGAAGTGGACAAAGTTGACGAAGGGGAGGAAGTGGTCGAAGAGGACGAAGTTGACGAAGTGGAGGAAGTGGAGGAAGTTGACGAAGGGGACGAAGTGGAGGAGGTTGAGGAAGTGGAGGAAGTGGAGGAACTTGAGGAAGTGGACGAAGTGGAAGAAGTGGAGCAAGTGGAGGTAGTGGAGGAAGTGGACGAAGTTGACGAAGTGCAGGAAGTGGAGGAAGTGGACGAAGTGGAGGAAATTGACGAAGTGGACAAAGTCGAGGAAGATGACGAAGTGGAGGAAGTGGACGATAGGGACAAAGTTGAGGAACTGGAGGAGGTTGAAGAAGTGGAGGAAGTTGAGAAAGATGACGAAGTCGAAGAAGTGGAGGAAGTGGAGGAAATTTAAGAAGTGGACGAAGTTGACGAAGTGGAGGTGTCGTGGATGAAGTGGAGGAAGTTGACAAAGTGGAGGAAGTTGAGGAAGAGGACGAAGTGGACAAAGGGGAAGAAGTGGAGGAAGTGGAGGAAGTTGAAGAAGTTGACGAAGTGGAGGTTGTGGACGAAGTGGAAGAAGCGGACGAAGTGGAGGAAGTGGAGGAAGTTGACGAAGTGGACGAAGTGGAGTTAGTTGAGAAAGAGGACTAAGGGGACGAAGTGGAAGAAGTGGAGGAAGTGGAGGAAGTTGACGAAGTGGACGAAGTGGACGAAATGGAGGAAATTGATGACGAGGACGAAGTGGAGGAAGTTTAGGAAGAGGACAAAGTGGAAGAAGTGGAGGAAGTGGAGGAAGTGGAAGAAGTTGAAGAAGTGGACGAAGTGGACGAAGTGGAGGTAGTGGAAGAAGTGGGGGAAGTTGACGAAATGGAGGAAGTGGAGGAAGTTGACGAGGTGGACGAAGTGGACGATGGGGACGAAGTTGAGGAATTGGAGGATGTTGAAGAAGTGGAGGAAGTTGACGAAGACGACGAAGTGGAAGAAGTGGAGGAAGTGGAGGAAATTGAAGAAGTGGACGAAGTTGACGAAGTGGAGGTGTCGTGGACGAATGGAGGAAGTTGACAAAGTGGAGGAAGTGGAGGAAGTTGAGGAAGAGGACGAAGTGGACGAAGTGGACGAAGTGGAAGAAGTGGAGGAAGTGGAGGAAGTTGAAGAAGTGGACGAAGTTGACGAAGTGGAGGATGTGGACGAAGTGGACGAAGTGGAAGAAGTGGACGAAGTGGAGGAAGTGGAGGAAGTTGACGAAATGGAGTTAGTTGAGGAAGAGGACTAAGTGGACGAAGTGGAAGAAGTGGAGGAAGTGGAGGAAGTTGACGAAGTGGACGAAGTGGAGGAAGTGGAGGAAGTGGAGGAAGTGGAGGAAGTGGACGAAGTTGATGATGAAGTGGACGAAGTGGACGAAATGAAGGAAGTGGAAGAAGTGGAGGAAATGGAGGAAGTGGAGGAAGTGGAGGAAGATGACGAAGTTGAAGAAGTGGAAGAAGTGGAGGAAGTGCAGAAAGTGGAGGAAGTGTATGAAGTGGATGAAGTTGAGGAAGTGGATGAAGTTGACGAAGTGGATGAAGTAGACAAAGTTGAGGAAGTCGACGAAGTGGCTGAAGTGGAAGAAGCAAGGTAGTGGACGAAGTGGAGGAAGTTCACGAAGTTCAGGAAGTGGAGGAAGTTGTCGAAGTGGACGAAGAAAAGAAGTGGAGGAAGTGGAGGAGGGGGAAGAAGTGGAGGAACTGGAGGAAGTTGATAAAGTGGACGAAGTTAAGGAAGTAGAGGAAGTGGAAGAAATGGATGAAGTGGAGGAAGTGGAGGAAGTGGTCGATGTGGACAAAGTGGACGAACTTGACGAGGCGGAAGAAGTGGAGGAAGTGGAGGAAGCGGACAGAGTTGACGAAGTGGATGAAGTGGAGGAAATGGTAGAAGTGGACGAAGTCGAGGAACTCGAGGAAGTGGATGAAGTGGAGGAAGTGGAGGAAGTTGACGAAGTGGAGGAAGTGGACGAAATTGACGAAGTGGAGGAAGTTGACAAAGTGGAGGAAGTTGACGAAGTGGAGGAAGTGGAGGAAGATGAAGAAGTGGACGAAGTGGACGAAGGGGACGAAGGGGACGAAGTGGAGGAAGTGGAGGAAGTGGAGGAAATGGAGGAAGTGGAGGAAGTGGAGGAAGATGACGAAGTTGAAGAAGTGGAAGATGTGGCCGAAGTGGAGGAACTGGAGGTAGTGGACAAAGTGGAGGAAGTGGACGACGTGGAAGAAGTGGAGGACATGGACGAAGTGGAAGAAGTGGAGGAAGTGGACGACGTGGACGATGTGGAGGAAGTGGACGAAGTGGACGAAGTTGACAAAGTGGAATAAGTGGACGAATTGGACGAAGTGGTAAAAGTGAAGGCAGTGGAGGAAGTAAAGGAACTGGTCGAAGAGGACGAAGTAGACGAAGTTTACGAAGAGGACGAAGTGGAGGAAGTGGAGGAAGTGGACGAGGAGGAGGAAGTGGACGAAGTGAACGAAGTTGACGAAGTGGAGGAAGTGGACGAAGAGCACAAAATGGAAAAAGTGGAGGAAGTGGACGAAGGTGACGAGGGGTACGAAATCGAGGAAGTGGACGAAGTGCAGGAAGTTGGCAAAGTGGAGGAAGTTGACGAAGTGGATGAAGTGGACGAAGCGGAGGAAAAGGAGGAAGTTGACGAATTGGAGGAAGTGGACGGAGTTTACAAACTTGACGAAGTGGACAAAGTGGACGAAGTTGACGAAGTGGACGACGTGAACGACGTCGACGAACTGGAGGAAGTGGAGGAAGTGGAGGAAGTGGACGAAGTTGACGAAGTGGTGGAAATGGAGGAAGTGGACGAAGTGGAAAAAGTGAAGGCAGTGGGGGAAGTGGAGGAAGTGAAGGAAGTGGAGGAACTGGTCGAAGAGGACGAAGTGGACGAAGTTGACGAAGAGGACGAAGTGGAACAAGTGGAAGAAGTGGAGGAAGTCGACGAAGTGGACGAAGTTGACGAAGTGGAGGAAGTGCACGAAGAGGAGGAAGTGGATGAAGTGGAGGAAGTGGACGAAGTTGACGAAGTGGAGGAAGTGGACGAAGTGGACGAAGTGGACGAAGTGGAAAAAGTGAAGGCAGTGGGGGAAGTGGAGGAAGTGAAGGAAGTGGACGAACTGGTCGAAGAGGACGAAGTGGATGAAGTTGACGAAGAGGACGAAGTGGAACAAGTAAAGGAAGTGGAAGAAGTGAACGAAATGGAGGAAGTGGAGGAAGTGGAGGAAGTGGACGATGTGGACAAAGTGGACGAAGTTGACGAGGTGGAAGAAGTGGAGGAAGTGTAGGAAGCGGACGGAGTTGACGAAGTGGATGAAGTGGAGGAAGTGGTATAAGTGGACGAAGTCGACGAAGTGGAGGAAGCTGACGAAATGGATGAAGTGGAAAAAGTGAAGGCAGTGGATGCAGTGGAGGAATTGGAGGAAGTGGAGGAAGTGGAGGAAGTGGAGGAAGATGACGAAGTGGGTGAAGTGGACGAAGTGAACGAAGTGGACGAAGTTGACGAAGTGGACGAAGTGGACAAAGTAGGCGAAGTGGACGAAGCAAACGAAGTAGACGAAGTAGACAAAGTGGAGGAAGTGGACGAAGTAGATAAAGTGGACGAAGTGGACGAAGTGAACGAAGTGGTAAAAAGTGCAGGCAGTGGAGGAAGTGGAGGAACTGGTCGAAGAGGACGAAGTAGACGAAGTTTCCGAAGAGGACGAAGTGGACGAAGTGGAAGAAGTGGAGGAAGTGGAGGAAGTGGACGAAGAGGAGGAAGTGGCGGAAATGGACGAAATTGACGAAGAGCACAAAATGGAAAAAGTGAACGAAGTGGACGAAGGTGACGAGGGGTACGAAATGGAGGAAGTGGACGAAGTGCAGGAAAATGGCGAAGTGGACGAAGTGGAGGAAGTTGACGAAGTGGATGAAGTGGACGAAGCGGAGGAAAAGAAGGAAGTTGACGAATTGGAGGAAGTGGACGGAGTTGAGGAAGTTGACGAAGTGGACAAAGTGGACGAAGTTGACGAAGTGGACGACGTGGAGGAAGTGGAGGTAGTGGAGGAAGTGGACGAAGTGGAAAAATTGAAGGCAGTGGGGTAGTGGAGGAAGTGAAGGAAGTGGAGGAGGTGGAGGAAGTGGACGAAGAGCAGGAAGTGGATGAAATGGACGAAGTGGAGGAAGTTGACGAAGTGGAAGAAGTTGACGAAGTGGAGGAAGTTGACGAAGTGGTGGAAGTGAAGGAAGTGGAGGAAGTTGACGAAGTGGATGAAGTGGACGAAGCGGAGGAAAAGGAGGAAGTTGACGAATTGGAGGAAGTGGACGGAGTTTACAAAGTTGACGAAGTGGACAAAGTGGACGAAGTTGACGAAGTGGACGACGTGAACGACGTCGACGAACTGGAGGAAGTGGAGGAAGTGGAGGAAGTGGACGAAGTTGACGAAGTGGTGGAAATGGAGGAAGTGGACGAAGTGGAAAAAGTGAAGGCAGTGGGGGAAGTGGAGGAAGTGAAGGAAGTGGAGGAACTGGTCGAAGAGGACGAAGTGGACGAAGTTGACGAAGAGGACGAAGTGGAACAAGTGGAAGAAGTGGAGGAAGTCGACGAAGTGGACGAAGTTGACGAAGTGGAGGAAGTGCACGAAGAGGAGGAAGTGGATGAAGTGGAGGAAGTGGACGAAGTTGACGAAGTGGAGGAAGTGGACGAAGTGGACGAAGTGGAAAAAGTGAGGGCAGTGGGGGAAGTGAAGGAAGTGGACGAACTGGTCGAAGAGGACGAAGTGGATGAAGTTGACGAAGAGGACGAAGTGGAACAAGTAAAGGAAGTGGAAGAAGTCAACGAAATGGAGGAAGTGGAGGAAGTGGACGATGTGGACAAAGTGGACGAAGTTGACGAGGTGGAAGAAGTGGAGGAAGTGTAGGAAGCGGACGGAGTTGACGAAGTGGATGAAGTGGAGGAAGTGGTATAAGTGGATGAAGTCGACGAAGTGGAGGAAGCTGACGAAATGGATGAAGTGGAAAAAGTGAAGGCAGTGGATGCAGTGGAGGAATTGGAGGAAGTGGAGGAAGTGGAGGAAGTGGAGGAAGATGACGAAGTGGGTGAAGTGGACGAAGTGAACGAAGTGGACGAAATTGACGAAGTGGACGAAGTGGACAAAGTAGGCGAAGTGGACGAAGCAAACGAAGTAGACGAAGTAGACAAAGTGGAGGAAGTGGACGAAGTAGATAAAGTGGACGAAGTGGACGAAGTGAACGAAGTGGTAAAAAGTGAAGGCAGTGGAGGAAGTGGACGAACTGGTCGAAGAGGACGAAGTAGACGAAGTTTACGAAGAGGACGAAGTGGACGAAGTGGAAGAAGTGGAGGAAGTGGAGGAAGTGGACGAAGAGGAGGAAGTGGCGGAAATGGACGAAATTGACGAAGAGCACAAAATGGAAAAAGTGAACGAAGTGGACGAAGGTGACGAGGGGTACGAAATGGAGGAAGTGGACGAAGTGCAGGAAAATGGCGAAGTGGACGAAGTGGAGGAAGTTGACGAAGTGGATGAAGTGGACGAAGCGGAGGAAAAGAAGGAAGTTGACGAATTGGAGGAAGTGGACGGAGTTGAGGAAGTTGACGAAGTGGACAAAGTGGACGAAGTTGACGAAGTGGACGACGTGGACGACGTGGACGAAGTGGAGGTAGTGGAGGAAGTGGACGAAGTGGAAAAATTGAAGGCAGTGGGGTAGTGGAGGAAGTGAAGGAAGTGGAGGAGGTGGAGGAAGTGGAGGAAGTGGACGAAGAGCAGGAAGTGGATGAAGTGGACGAAGTGGAGGAAGTTGACGAAGTGGAAGAAGTTGACGAGGTGGAGGAAGTTGACGAAGTGGTGGAAGTGAAGGAAGTGGAGGAAGTTGACGAAGTGGACGAAGTGGACGAAGGGGACAAAGGGGACGAAGTGGAGGAAGTGGAGGAAGTGGAGGAAATGGAGGTAGTGGAGGAGGTGGAGGAAATGGAGGTAGTGGAGGAAGTGGAGGAAGATGACGAAGTTGAAGAAGTGGAAGAAGTGGAGGAAGTGGAGGAAGTGGAGGAAGTGTAGGAAGTGGAGAAAGTAGAGGACGTGGACGAAGTGGACGAAGTTGACGAAGTGGACGAAGTGGCTGAAGTGGAGGAAGTGGAGGAAGTTGATGAAATGGACGAAGTTGACGAGGTGGAAGAAGTGGAGGAAGTGTAGGAAGCGAACGGAGTTGACTTAGTGGAGGAAGTGGAGGAAGTGGTAGAAGTGGATGAAGTGGAGGAAGTTGAGAAAGTGGAGGAAGTTGACGAAGTGGAGGAAGTGGAGGAAGTGCAGGAGGTTGGCGAAGTGGACGAAGTGGATGAAGTGGATGAAGCGGAGGAAAAGCAGGAAGTTGACGAATTGGAGGAAGTGGACGGAGTTGACGAAGTGGACAAAGTGGACGAAGTTGACGAAGTGGACGACGTGGACGACCTGGAGGAAGTGGATGAAGTGGAGGAAGTGGACGAAGTTGACAAAGTGGAGGAAGTGGAGGAAGTTGACGAAGTGGAAAAAGTGAAGGCAGTGGGGGAAGTGGAGGAAGTGAAGGAAGTGGAGGAACTGGTCGAAGAGGACGAAGTGGAAGAAGTGGAGGAAGTGGACGAAGTTGACGAAGTGGAGGAAGTGGACGAAGAGGAGGAAGTGGATGAAGTGGACGAAGTGGAGGAAGTTGACGAAGTGGAGGAAGTTGACGGAGTAGAGGAAGTGGATGAAGTGGACGAAGTGGAGGAAGTTGACGAAGTGGAGGAAGTTGACGGAGTAGAGGAAGTGGATGAAGTTGACGAAGTGGACGAAGTGGAGAAAGTTGACGAAGTGGAGGAAGGTGACGAAGTGGAGGAAGTGAAGGAAGTGGAGGAAGTTGACGAAGTGGACGAAGTGGACGAAGGGGACAAAGGGGACGAAGTGGAGCAAGTAGAGGAAGTGGAGGAAATGGAGGAAGTGGAGGAAGTGGAAGAAGATGACGAAGTTGAAGAAGTGGAAGAAGTGGAAGAAGTGGAAGAAGTGGAAGAAGTGGAGGAAGTGGAGGAAGTGTAGGAAGTGGAGAAAGTAGAGGACGTGGACGAAGTGGACGAAGTTGACGAAGTGGACGAAGTGGCTGAAGTGGAGGAAGTTGATGAAATGGACGAAGTTGACGAGGTGGAAGAAGTGGAGGAAGTTGAGGAAGCAAACGGAGTTGACGAAGTGGAGGAAGTGGAGGAAGTGGTAGAAGTGGACGAAGTGGAGGAAGTCGAGAAAGTGGAGGAAGTTGACGAAGTGGAGGAAGTGCAGGAAGTTGGCGAAGTGGACGAAGTGGAGGAAGTTGACGAAGTGGATGAAGTGGACGAAGTGGAGGAAAAGGAGGAATTTGACGAATTGGAGGAAGTGGACGGAGTTGACGAAGTGGACAAAGTGGACGACGTGAACGACGTGGAGGAAGTGGAGGAAGTGGACGAAGTTGATGAAGTGGAGGAAGTATAGGAAGTGGACGAAGTGGAAAAAGTGAAGGCGGTGGGGGAAGTGGAGGAACTGGTCGAAGAGGACGAACTGGAAGAAGTTGACGAAGAGGACGACGTGGAAGAAGTGGAGGAAGTGGAGGAAGTGGAGGAAGTGGACGAAGTTGATGAAGTGGAGGAAGTGGACGAAGAGGACGAAGTGGATGAAGTGGACGAAGTGGAGGAAGTTGACGAAGTGGGGGAAGTTGACGAAGTGGAAGAAGTGGATGAAGTTGACGAAGTGGACGAAGTGGAGGAAGTTGACGAAGTGGAGGATGGTGACGAAGTGGAGGAAGTGAAGGAAGTGGAGAAAGTTGACGAAGTGGACGAAGTGGACGAAGGGGACAAAGGGGACGAAGTGGAGCAAGTAGAGGAAGTGGAGGAAATGGAGGAAGTGGAGGAAGTGGAGGAAGATGACGAAGTTCAAGAAGTTGAAGAAGTGGAAGAAGTGGAGGAAGTGGAGGAAGTGTAGGAAGTGGAGAAAGTAGAAGACGTGGACGAAGTGGACGAAGTTGACGAAGTGGACGAAGTGGCAGAAGTGGAGGAAGTGGAGAGGAAGTTGATGAAATGGACGAAGTTGACGAGGTGGAAGAAGTGGAGGAAGTGGAGGAAGCGAACGGAGTTAACAAAGTGGAGGAAGTGGAGGAAGTGGTAGAAGTGTACGAAGTGGAGGAAGTCGAGAAAGTGGACGAAGTTGACGAAGTGGAGGAAGTTGATGAAGTGGACGAAGTGGAGGAAGTTCACGAAGTGGACGAAGTGGAGGAAGTTGACGAAGTGGACGAAGTGGACGAAGTGGACGAAAGGGACGAAGTGGACAAAGTGGAGAAAGAGGAAGGAGAGGAAGTGGACGAAGTCGAAGAAGTGGACGAACTGGTCGACGAGGACGTAGTGGACGAAGTTGACGAAGAGGATGAAGTGGACGAAGTGGAAGAAGTGGAGGAACTGGACGAAGTTGACGAAGTGGAGGAAGTGGACGAAGAGGAGGAAGTGGAGGAAGTGGACGAAGAGCACAAAGTGGACGAAGTGGACGAAGAGCACAAAGTGGACGAAGTGGACGAAGGTGACGAGGTGGACGAAGTGGTGGAAGTGGACGAAGTGGACGAAGGTGACGAGGTAGACGAAGTGGTGGAAGTGGACGAAGTGGAGGAAGTTGACGAAGTGGAGGAAGTTGGCGAAGTGGACGAAGTGGAGAAAGTTGACGAAGTGGATGAAGTGGAGGAAAAGGAGGAAGTTGACGAAGTGGAGGAAGTGGACGAAGTTGACGAAGTGGACAAAGTGGTAGAAGTGGAGGAAGTTGAAGAAATGAACGAAGTTGACGAGGTGGAAGAAGTTGAGGAAGTGGAGGAAATGGAGAAAATGGACGAACTGGTCGAAGAGGACGAAGTGCACGAAGTTGACGAAGAGGACGAAGAGGACGAAGTGGAACAAGTGGAGGAAGTGGAGGAAGTGGAGGAAGTTGACGAAGTGGAGGGACTGGACGAAAAGGAGGAAGTGGACGAAGTGGAGGAAGTGGAAGAAGAGCACAAAGTGGACGAAGTTCAAGAAGTGGAGGAAGTGGACGAAGTTGAAAAAGTGGACAAAGTGGAGGAAGTGGAGGAAGTGGACAAAGTGGTAGAAGTGGAGGAAGTGGAGGAAGTTGAAGAAGTGAACGAAGTTGACGAGGTGGAAGAAGTTAAGGAAGTGGAGCAAATGGAGAAAGTGGACAAACTGGTCGAAGAGGACGAAGTGGACGAAGTTGACGAAGTGGACGAAGTTGACGAAGAGGACAAAGTGGAAGAAGTGGAGGAAGTGGAGGAAGTGGACGAAGTGGACGAGGTTGACGAAGTGGAGGAAGTGGACGAAGACGAGGAAGTGGAGGAAGTGGACGAAGAGCACAAAGTGGAAGAAGTTGAACAAGTGGAGGAAGTGGACGAAGTTGAAAAAGTGGACAAAGTGGAGGAAGTGGAGGAAGTGGAGGAAGTGGAGGAAGTTGACGAAATTGAAGAAGTGGAAGAAGCGGACGAAGTGGAGGCGAAGTGGACGAACTGGAAGGAGTGGAGGAAGTGGGGTAAGTTGAAGAAGTGGACAAAGATGACGAAGTGGACGTAGTGGAGGAAGTGGACGAAGTGGAGGAAGTTTAGGAAGTGAACGAAGTGGACGAAGTAGACGAAGTTGACGAAGTGGAGGAAGTGGACGAAGTCGAGGAAGTGGAGGAAGTTGAGGAAGTGGACGAAGTTGAAGAAGTGGACGAAGTGGAAGGAGTGGAGGAAGTGGAGGAAGTTGAAGAAGTGGACAAAGTGGCTGAAGTGGAGGAAGTTGATGAAATGGACGAAGTTGACGAGGTGGAAGAAGTGAAGGAAGTTGAGGAAGCAAACGGAGTTGACGAAGTGGAGCAAGTGGAGGAAGTTGTAGAAGTGGACGAAGTGGAGGAAGTCGAGAAAGTGGAGGAAGTTGACGAAGTGGAGGAAGTGCAGGAAGTTGGCGAAGTGGACGAAGTGGAGGAAGTTGACGAAGTGGATGAAGTGGACGAAGTGGAGGAAAAGGAGGAAGTTGACGAATTGGAGGAAGTGGACGGAGTTGACGAAGTGGACAAAGTGGACGAAGTTGATGTGGACGAAGTGGACGAAGTGGACGACGTGGACGACGTGGAGGAAGTGGAGGAAGTGGACGAAGTTGATGAAGTGGAGGAAGTATAGGAAGTGGACGAAGTGGAAAAAGTGAAGGCAGTGGGGGAAGTGGAGGAACTGGTCGAAGAGGACGAACTGGAAGAAGTTGACGAAGAGGACGAAGTGGAAGAAGTGGAGGAAGTGGAGGAAGTGGAGGAAGTGGACGAAGTTGATGAAGTGGAGGAAGTGGACGAAGAGGACGAAGTGGATGAAGTGGACGAAGTGGAGGAAGTTGACGAAGTGGGGGAAGTTGACGAAGTGGAAGAAGTGGATGAAGTTGACGAAGTGGACGAAGTGGAGGAAGTTGACGAAGTGGAGGATGGTGACGAAGTGGAGGAAGTGAAGGAAGTGGAGAAAGTTGACGAAGTGGACGAAGTGGACGAAGGGGACAAATGGGACGAAGTGGAGCAAGTAGAGGAAGTGGAGGAAATGGAGGAAGTGGAGGAAGTGGAGGAAGATGACGAAGTTGAAGAAGTTGAAGAAGTGGAAAAAGTGGAGGAAGTGGAGGAAGTGTAGGAAGTGGAGAAAGTAGAAGACGTGGACGAAGTGGACGAAGTTGACGAAGTGGACGAAGTGGCAGAATTGGAGGAAGTGGAGAGGAAGTTGATGAAATGGACGAAGTTGACGAGGTGGAAGAAGTAGAGGAAGTGGAGGAAGCGAACGGAGTTAACAAAGTGGAGGAAGTGGAGGAAGTGGTAGAAGTGTACGAAGTGGAGGAAGTCGAGAAAGTGGACGAAGTTGACGAAGTGGAGGAAGTTGACGAAGTGGACGAAGTGGAGGAAGTTCACGAAGTGGACGAAGTGGAGGAAGTTGACGAAGTGGACGAAGTGGACGAAAGGGACGAAGTGGACAAAGTGGAGAAAGAGGAAGGAGAGGAAGTGGACGAAGTCGAAGAAGTGACGAACTGGTCGACGAGGACGTAGTGGACGAAGTTGACGAAGAGGATGAAGTGTACGAAGTGGAGGAAGTGGAGGAAGTGGAGGAACTGGACGAAGTTGACGAAGTGGAGGAAGTGGACGAAGAGGAGGAAGTGGAGGAAGTTGACGAAGTGGAGGAAGTGGACGAAGAGCACAAAGTGGACGAAGTGGACGAAGAGCACAAAGTGGACGAAGTGGACGAAGGTGACGAGGTGGACGAAGTGGTGGAAGTGGACGAAGTGGACGAAGGTGACGAGGTAGACGAAGTGGTGGAAGTGGACGAAGTGGAGGAAGTTGACGAAGTGGAGGAAGTTGGCGAAGTGGACGAAGTGGAGAAAGTTGACGAAGTGGATGAAGTGGAGGAAAAGGAGGAAGTTGACGACGTGGAGGAAGTGGACGAAGTTGACGAAGTGGACAAAGTGGTAGAAGTGGAGGAAGTTGAAGAAGTGAACAAAGTTGACGAGGTGGAAGAAGTTGAGGAAGTGGAGGAAATGGAGAAAATGGACGAACTGGTCGAAGAGGACGAAGTGCACGAAGTTGACGAAGAGGACGAAGTGGAACAAGTGGAGGAAGTGGAGGAAGTGGAGGAAGTTGACGAAGTGGAGGGACTGGACGAAAAGGAGGAAGTGGACGAAGTGGAGGAAGTGGAAGAAGAGCACAAAGTGGACGAAGTTGAAGAAGTGGAGGTAGTGGACGAAGTTGAAAAAGTGGACAAAGTGGAGGAAGTGGACGAAGTTGAAGAAGTGGAGGAAGTGAAGGAAATGAAGGAAGTGGAGGAAGTGGAGGAAGTGGAGGAAGATGTCGAAGTTGAAGAAGTGGAAGAAGGGGACGAAGTGGAGGCGAAGTGGACGAAGTGGAAGGAGTGGAGGAAGTGGGGGAAGTTGAAGATGTGGACAAAGATGACGAAGTGGACGTAGTGGAGGAAGTGGACGAAGTAGAGGAAGTGTAGGAAGTGAACGAAGTAGACGAAGTTGAGGAAGTCGACGGAGTTGACGAAGTGGACGAAGTGGACAAAGTGGTAGAAGTGGAGGAAGTGGAGGAAGTTGAAGAAGTGAACGAAGTTGACGAGGTGGAAGAAGTTAAGGAAGTGGAGCAAATGGAGAAAGTGGACGAAGTTGACGAAGTGGACGAAGTGGACGAAGTTGACGAAGAGGACAAAGTGGAAGAAGTGGAGGAAGTGGAGGAAGTGGACGAAGTTGACGAGGTTGACGAAGTGGAGGAAGTGGACGAAGACGAGGAAGTGGAGGAAGTGGACGAAGAGCACAAAGTGGAAGAAGTTGAACAAGTGGAGGAAGTGGACGAAGTTGAAAAAGTGGAGGAAGTGGAGGAAGTGGAGGAAGTGGAGGAAGTTGACGAAATTGAAGAAGTGGAAGAAGCGGACGAAGTGGAGGCGAAGTGGACGAACTGGAAGGAGTGGAGGAAGTGGGGTAAGTTGAAGAAGTGGACAAAGATGACGAAGTGGACGTAGTGGAGGAAGTGGACGAAGTGGAGGAAGTTTAGGAAGTGAACGAAGTGGACGAAGTAGACGAAGTTGACGAAGTGGAGGAAGTGGACGAAGTCGAGGAAGTGGAGGAAGTTGAGGAAGTGGACGAAGTTGAAGAAATGGACGAAGTGGAAGGAGTGGAGGAAGTGGAGGAAGTTGAAGAAGTGGACAAAGTGGACGAGGTGGAGGCGAAGTGGACGAAGTGGAAGGAGTGGAGGAAGTGGGGGAAGTTGAAGAAGTGGATAAAGATGACGAAGTGGACGTAGCGGAGGAAGTGGACGAAGTGGAGGAAGTGTAGGAAGTGAACGAAGTAGACGAAGTTGACGAAGTGGAGGAAGTGGACGAAGTTGACGAAGTGGACGAAGTCGAGGAAGTGGAGGAAGTGGACGAAGTTGAAGAAGTGGAGGAAGTGGAGGAAGTGGAGGCAGTGGAAGAAGTGGAGGAAGATGACGAAGTTGAAGAAGTGGAAGAAGTGGATGAAGTGGAGGCGGAGTGGACGAAGGTGACGAAGTGGACGAAGTGGAAGAAGTGGACGAAATGGACGAAGTGGACGACGTGGACGAAGTGGTAGGAGTGGAGGAAGTGGAGGAAGTTGAAAAAGTGGACAAAGATGATGAAGTGGACGTAGTGGAGGAAGTGGACGAAGTGGAGGAAGTGTAGGAAGTGGACGAAGTGCACGAAGTTGACAAAGTGGACGAAGTGGAGGAAGTTGAGGAGGTGGAGGAAGTAGAGGAAGTGGACGAAGTTGAAGAAGTGGACAAAGTAGAGGAGGTGAAGGAAATCGACGAAGTCGAAGAAGTGGAGGAAGTGGAAGAAGTGGAGGAAATGGAGGATGTGGAGGAAGTGGAGGAAGATGACGAAGTTGAAGAAGTGGAAGAAGTGGACGAAGCGGAGGAAGTGGAGGAAACGTAGGAAGTGGAGAAAGTGGAGGAAGTTGAAGTGGACGAAGTGGTAGAAGTGGAGGAAGTGGTAGAAATGGACGAAGTTGACGAGGTGGAAGAAGTGGAGGAAGTGAAGGAAGCGAACGGAGTTGACGAAGTGGAGGAAGTTGAGGAAGTGGTAGAAGTGGACGAAGTGGAGGAAGTCGAGGAAGTGGACGAAGTGGACGAAGTGGATGAAGTTGACGAAGTAAAGGAAGTGGACGAAGTTGACGAAGTGGACGAAGTGAAGGAAGTTGACGAAGTGGAGGAAGTTGACGAAGGGGACGAAGGGGACGAAGAAGAGAAAGAGGAAGGGGAGGAAGTGCACGAAGTGGAGGAAGTCGACGAACTGGTCGAAGAGGACAAAGTGGACGAAGTTTACGAAGAGGACGAAGTGGACGAAGTGGACGAAGAGGAAGAAGTGGAGGAAGTGGAGGAAGTGGAAGAAGTGGACGAAGTTGACGAAGTGGAGGAAGTTGACGAAGAGCACAAAGTGGACGAAGTGGACGAAGGTGACGAGGTGGACGAAGTGGAGGAAGTGGAGGAAGTTGACGAAGTGGAGGAAGTTGGCGAAGTGGACAAAGTGGACGAAGTTGACGAAGTGGATGATGTGGACGAAGTGGAGGAAAAGGAGAAATTTGACGAAGTGGTAGAAGTGGAGCAAGTGGAGGAAGTTGAAGAAGTGAACGAAGTTGACGAGGTGGAAGAAGTTGACGAAGTGGAGGAAATGGAGAAAGTGGACGAACTGGTCGAAGAGGACGAAGTGAACGAAGTTGAGGAAGAGGACGAAGTGGAAGAAGTGGAGGAAGTGGAGGAAGTGGACGAAGTTCACGAGGTTGACGAAGTGGAGGAAGTGGACGAAGAGGAGAGGAAGTGGAGGAAGTGGAGGAAGTGGACGAAGAGCACAAAGTGGACGAAGTTGAAGAAGTGGAGGAAGTGGATGAAGTTGAAAAAGTGGACAAATTGGAGGAAATGGAGGAAGTGGACGAAGTTGAAGAAGTGGAGGAAGTGGAGGAAGTGGAGGAAGATGACGAAGTGGAGGAAGTGGAGGAAGTCGAGGAAGTGGAGGAAGTAGACGAAGTGGACGAAGTTGAAGAAGTGGACGAAGTGGAAGGAGTGGAGGAAGTGGAGGAAGTGGAGGAAGATGACGAAGTTGAAGAAGTGGAAGAAGTGGACGAAGTGGAGGTGAGGGGGACGAAGTGGACGAAGTGGACGAAGTGGTCGAAGTGGAAGAAGTGGACGAAGTAGACAAAGTGGACAAAGTGGACGAAGTGGACGAAATGGACGACGTGGACGAAGTGGTAGGAGTGGAGGAAGTGGAGGAAGTTGAAGAAGTGGACAAAGATGATGAAGTAGACGTAGTGGAGGAAGTGCACGAAGTGGAGGAAGTGTAGGAAGTGGACGAAGTGCACGAAGTTGACGAAGTGGACGAAGTGGAGGAAGTTGAGGAAGTGGAGGAAGTGGAAGAAGTGGACGAAGTTGAAGATGTGGACAAAGTGGAGGAAGTGGAGGAAATGAACGAAGTCGAAGAAGTGGACGAAGTGGAGGAAATGCAGGAAGTGGAGGAAGTGGAGGCAGTGGAGGAAATGGAGGAAGTGGAGGAAGTTGAGGAAGAGTAGGAAGTGGAGGAAGTGGAGGAAGTGGAGGAAGTGGACGACGTGGAGGAAGTGGACGAAGAGTAGGAAGTGTAGGAAGTGGACGAAGTAGAGGCAGTGGAGGAAGTGGACGAAGTGTAGGAAGTGGACGAAGTTGACGAAATGGACGAAGTGGACGAAGGGGACGAAATAAAGGAAGTGGAGGAAGTGGAGTAAGTGGAAGAAGTGGAAGAAGTGGACGACGTGGAGGAAGTGGACGAAGGGGAGGAAATGGAGGAAGTGGAGGAAGATGACGAAGTTGAAGAACTGGAAGAAGTGGACGAAGTGGAGGAAATGTAGGAAGTTGACACATTGAACGAAGTGGAGGAAGTGGACGAGGTGGAGGAAGTTGACGAAGAGGACATGGTTCACGAAGTTGAAGAAGTGGAAGAAGTGGAGGAAGTGGAGGAAGTGGAGGAGCTGCAGGAAGTGGAAGGAGTGGAGGAAGTGGAGGAAGTTGAAGAAGTGAACGAAGTTGACGAGGTGGAAGAAGTTAAGGAAGTGGAGCAAATGGTGAAAGTGGACAAACTGGTCGAAGAGGACGAAGTGGACGAAGTTGACGAAGTGGACGAAGTTGACGAAGAGGACAAAGTGGAAGAACTGGAGGAAGTGGACGAAGTGGACGAAGTTGACGAGGTTGACGAAGTGGAGGAAGTGGAAGAAGAGGAGGAAGTGGAGGAAGTGGACGAAGAGTACAAAGTGGAAGAAGTTGAACAAGTGGAGGAAGTGGAAGAAGTTGAAAAAGTGGACAAAGTGGAGGAAGTGGAGGAAGTGGAGGAAGTGGAGGAAGTTGACGAAATTGAAGAAGTGAAAGAAGCGGACGAAGTGGAGGCGAAGTAGACGAAGTGGAAGGAGTGGAGGAAGTGGGGTAAGTTGAAGAAATGGACAAAGATGACGAAGTGGACGTAGTGGAGGAAGTGGACGAAGTGGAGGAAGTTTAGGAAGTGAACGAAGTGGACGAAGTAGACGAAGTTGACGAAGTGGAGGAAGTGGACGAAGTCGAGGAAGTGGAGGAAGTGGACGAAGTGGACGAAGTTGAAGAAGTGGACGAAGTGGAAGGAGTGGAGGAAGTGGAGGAAGTTGAAGAAGTGGACAAAGTGGACGAGGTGGAGGCGAAGTGGACGAAGTGGAGGCGAAGTGGACGAAGTGGAAGGAGTGGAGGAAGTGGGGGAAGTTGAAGAAGTGGACAAAGATGACGAAGTGGACGTAGTGGAGGAAGTGGACGAAGTGGAGGAAGTGTAGGAAGTGAACGAAGTAGACGAAGTTGACGAAGTGGAGGAAGTGGACGAAGTTGACGAAGTGGACGAAGTCGAGGAAGTGGAGGAAGTGGACGAAGTTGAAGAAGTGGAGGAAGTGGAGGAAGTGGAGCCAGTGGAAGAAGTGGAGGAAGATGACGAAGTTGAAGAAGTGGAAGAAGTGGATGAAGTGGAGGCGGAGTGGACGAAGGTGACGAAGGTGACGAAGTGGACGAAGTGGAAGAAGTGGACGAAATGGACGAAGTGGACGACGTGGACGAAGTGGTAGGAGTGGAGGAAGTGGAGGAAGTTGAAGAAGTGGACAAAGATGATGAAGTGGACGTAGTGGAGGAAGTGGACGAAGTGTAGGAAGTGGACGAAGTGCACGAAGTTGACAAAGTGGACGAAGTGGAGGAAGTTGAGGAGGTGGAGGAAGAAGAGGAAGTGGACAAAGTTGAAGAAGTGGACAAAGTGGAGGAAGTGAAGGAAATCGACGAAGTCGAAGAAGTGGAGGAAGTGGAGGAAATGGAGGATGTGGAGGAAGTGGAGGAAGATGACGAAGTTGAAGAAGTGGAAGAAGTGGACGAAGCGGAGGAAGTGGAGGAAACGTAGGAAGTGGAGAAAGTGGAGGAAGTTGAAGTGGACGAAGTGGTAGAAGTGGAGGAAGTGGTAGAAATGAACGAAGTTGACGAGGTGGAAGAAGTGGAGGAAGTGAAGGAAGCGAACGGAGTTGACGAAGTGGAGGAAGTTGAGGAAGTGGTAGAAGTGGACGAAGTGGAGGAAGTGGAGGAAGTGGAGGAAGTTGAAGAAGTGGAGGAAGTTGAGGAAGTGGACGAAGTGGAGGAAGTGGACGAAGTTGAGGAAGAGTAGGAAGTGGAGGAAGTGGAGGAAGTGGAGGAAGTGGACGAAGTGGACGACGTGGAGGAAGTGGACGAAGAGTAGGAAGTGTAGGAAGTGGACGAAGTGGAGGAAGTGGACGGAGTTGTCGAAGTGGACAAAGTGGTAGAAGTGGAGGAAGTGAACGAAGTGGAGGAAGTGGTCGAAGTGGACGAAGTGGACAAAGTAGAGGAAGTGGAGGAAGTTGAAGAAGTGGAGGAAGTTGAGGAAGTGGACGAAGTGGAGGAAGTGGACGAAGTTGAGGAAGAGTAGGAAGTGGAGGAAGTGGAGGAAGTGGAGGAAGTGGAGGAAGTGGACGAAGTGGACGACGTGGAGGAAGTGGACGAAGAGTAGGAAGTGTAGGAAGTGGACGAAGTAGAGGAAGTGGAGGAAGTGGACGAAGTGTAGGAAGTGGACGAAGTTGACGAAATGGACGAAGTGGACGAAGGGGACGAAATAAAGGAAGTGGAGGAAGTGGAGTAAGTGGAAGAAGTGGACGAAGTGGACGACGTGGAGGAAGTGGACGAAGGGGAGGAAATGGAGGAAGTGGAGGAAGATGACGAAGTTGAAGAACTGGAAGAAGTGGACGAAGTGGAGGAAATGTAGGAAGTTGACACATTGAACGAAGTGGAGGAAGTGGACGAGGTGTAGGAAGTTGACGAAGAGGACCAAGTTCACGAAGTTGAAGAAGTGGAAGAAGTGGAGGAAGTGGAGGAAGTGGAGGAGCTGCAGGAAGTGGAAGGAGTGGAGGAAGTGGAGGAAGAAGAGGAAGTTGAAGAAGTGGACGAAGATGACGAAGTGGACGTAGTGGAGGAAGTGAAGGAAGTTTAGGAAGTCGACGAAGTTGATGAAGTGGAGCAAGTGGAGGAAGTGGATGAAGAGGAGGAAGTGGACGAAGTTGATGAAGTGGGGGAAGTGGACGAAGTTGACGAAGTGGAAGAAGTGGAGGAAGTGGAGGAAGTTGACGAAGTGGACGAAGTAGACCATGTGGAGGAAGCGGAGGAAGTGGACGATGTGGACGAAGTCAACGAAGTGGAGGAAGTCGACGAAGTGGAGGAAGTGGGGGATGTGGAGGAAGTTGACGAAGTGGATGAAGTAGACGAAAAGGACGAAGTGGAGCGAAGTGGAGCGAAGTGGAGCGAAGGGGACGAAGTGGAACAAGTGGAGGAAGTTGAAGTAGTGAACGAAGTGGACGAAGTGGAGGAAGTGATGGACGAACGCCCGAGGAGACGACGAACGTGCGTGTTACGAGCTCCTTCGAAGCTTCCTCCAGATGTGAACGCAGCGGAGAAAGACAAAAACTCGAAGAATAACAAGAAAAAGCGGATTAAATTCGATAGAAACCCTAGAAATGGAAGGAAACCCAATATTAACCGATTAATCGGTTCAAAATGAAGATTGAACGATGGAAAATGGATTGAATCGGGAAACAAGGTTTTTAATCGGTGGAAATCGAAAGAACGGTGAAGATGGGGTGCAAATATGGAAGGGAATGTATATTCATGAAAAGAAATGAAAACTTACGAAGGACGAGATGTAGATCTGTGATGGTGATGCACTCAAGAAGAAAACCCTAACTGATGAGGTTTATTCGAAGTGGAAACTGAGAGAAATGTGATGATGTTCTTACGGGAGAGGAATGAAGGTGAAGCGTTAAAGATGTCACGAGTGAAGAAATGAGAGGCTGATACGTTGGAGTGGAAACCTAATGAGAAGCTGACGCGTGCAAGGGAGATGGCAGCAAAGGAGAGATGGCGTGGAGGAGGAGAGAGAAAGCACCGTGGAATTTTGGAGAAATGGAAGAATGAGAGTGTGCTTGGAAGGTGGCTAGAGGGAGTCTTTGGACTCTCTAGCCTATGACTTTCAAGAGAGAATTATTCTGATTTCAGAAATATAATTCTCATTCAGCTCAAAAGTCCCAATACAAGAGAGGAGTTGGGTATTTATAGTAACCCATGCTCCTTAAGAGCTAAGCTAGAAAAGATAAAAATACAAAAGGAAGACTAAGTCAAGTAGGATTCCATCAGGAAGTGGAAGAAGTTGACAAAGTGGAGGAAGTGGAGGAAGTGGAGGAAGTCGAGGAAGTGGACGAAGTTGGCCAAGTGGACGAAGTAGTCGAAGTGGAGGAAATGGACGAAGTTGACGAAGTGGAGGAAGTGGAGGACGTGGACGAAGTCGACAAAGTGGAGGAAGTGGAGGAAGTTGACGAAGTGGAGGAAGTGGAGGAAGAGGAGGAAGTTAACGAAGTGGACGAAGTGCAGGACGTGGACGAAGTCGACAAAGTGGAGGAAGTGGAGGAAGTGGAGGAAGTTGACGAAGTGGAGGAAGTGGAGGAAGTGGAGGAAGTGGAGGAAGTTCACGAAGTGGACGAAGTTGACAAAGTAGAGGAGGTGCTGGAAGTGGACGAAGTTGACGAAGTGGACGAAGTCGACGAAATGGATGAAGTGGACGAAGTGGAGGAAGTGGACGAATTGGACGAAGTTGACGAAGTCGATAATGGACGAAGTGGACGAAGTGGAGGAAGTGGAGGAAGTGGACGAATTGGACGAAGTTGGACGAAGTTGAGCATGTGGACGAAGTGGAGGAAGCTTACGAAGTGGATGAAGTGGACGATGTTGACATAGTGGATGAAGTGGAGGAAGTGGAGGAAGTGGAGGAAGTAGAGGAAGTGGAGCAAGTGGAGGAAGTGGACGAAGTGGACGAAGAGGTCGTAGTGGACGAAGTGGAAGAAGTGGAGGAATTGGAGGAAGTTGAGAATGTGGACGAAGTGGAGGAAGCTTACGAGGTGGACGAAGTTGACAAAGTGGATGAAGTGGACGAAGTGGAGGAAGTGGAGGAAGTAGAGGAAGTGGAGCAAGTGGAGGAAGTGGAGGACGAGCAGGAAGTGGACGAAGTTGATGAAGTCGACGAAGTCGAGGAGGTGGAGGAAGTGTAGGAAGTGGACGATGTTGACGAAGTGGAGGAAGTGGAGGAAGTGGAGAAAGTGGACGAAGAGGTCGAAGTGGACGAAGTTCACGAAGTGGCCGAAGTGGAGGAAGTGGATGAAATGGAAGAAGTTGAAGAAGTGGACGAAGTCGACAAAGTGGAGGAAGTGGAGCAAATGGACGAAGAGGTCGAAGTGGACAAAGTGGATGAAGTTGACGAAGTGGACGAAGTGGCTGAAGTTTAGGAAGTTGACCAAGTGGACGAAGTAGAGGAAGTGAACGAAGTGGACGAAGTGGAGGAAGTGGACAAGGTGGACGAAGAGGTCGAAGTGGATGAAGTTGACAAAGTGGACGAAGTGGAGGAAATGGAGGAAGTTGAAGAAGTGGACGAAGTCGACGAAGTAGAGGAAGTGGACGAAGAGGTCGAAGTGGACGAAGTGTATGAAGTGGCCGAAGAGGTTGAAGTGGACGAAGTTGACGAAGTGGAGGAAGTGGACGAAGAGGTCGAAGTGGACGAAGTGGAGGAAGTTGACGAAGTGGATGAAGTAGACGAAGTGGACGAAGTGGATGAAGTTGACGAAGTTGACGAAGTGGACGAAGTAGAGGAAGTGGAGGAAGTGAACGAAGTGGAGGAAGTGGTGGAAGTGGTCAAACTGGAGAAAGTGGACGAAGTAGACGAAGTGGAGGAAGTGGAGGAAGTTGAAGAAGTAGAGTAAGTTGAGGAAGTGGGCGAAGTGGACGACGTTCAGGAAGATTAGGAAGTGGACGAAGTGGGAGAAGTGGACGAAGTCGAGGAAGTGGAAGAACCTGAAGAAGTGGAGGAAGTTGACGAAGTGGACGAAGTCGACGAAGTTGACGAAGTGGACGAGGTGGAGGAAGTGGACGAAGTTGATGAAGTTGACGAAGTGGACGAAGTGGAGAAGTGGAGGAAGTGGAGGAAGTGGAGAAAGTTGAAGAAATGGACGAAGTTGACAAAGTGGAAGAATAGGAGGAAGTGGAGGAAGTGGACGAAAATGACGAAGTGGATGAAGTGGATGGAATGTAGGAAGTGGAGGAAGTGGCAGAAGTGGAGGAAGTCGAAGTGCACGAAGATGACGAAGTGGGCGAAATGGACAAAGTGGTCGAAGTAGACGAAGTGGGAGAAGAGGACAAAGTGGGAGAAGTGGACGAAGTCGAGGAAGTGGAGGAACTTGAAGAAGTGGAGGAAGTTGACGAAGTGGAGGAAGTGGAGGAAGTGGAGGAAGTGGATGAGGTGGAGGAAATGGACGAAGTTGATGAAGTTGACAAAGTGGACGAAGTGAAAGAAGTGGAGGAAGTGGAGGAAGTTGAAGAAGTGGACGAAGTGGAACAAGTGGAGGAAGTGCACGAAGTGGACGAAGTGGACGAAATGGACGAAGTGGATGAAGTGGATGGAGTGTAGGAAGTGGAGGAAATGGAGGAAATCGAAGAAGTGGACGAAGATGACGAAGTGGACATAGTGGAGGAAGTGTACGAAGTTGACGAAGTAGAGGAAGTCGAGGAAGTGGAGGAAGTGGACGAAGTTGACGAAGTGGATGAAGTGTGGAGGAAATGGACGAAGTGGAGGAAGTGGATGAAGTGGAGGAAGTTGACGAAAAGGAAGAAGTTGACGAAGTGGAGGAAGTGGAGGAAGTTGAAGAAGTGGACGAAGTGGACGAAGTGGACAAAGGGGACGAAGTAGACGAAGTGGAGGAATTGGATGAAGTTTACGAAGTTGATGAAGTGGAAGAAGTGGAGGGAGGAAGTGGAGGAAGTGGAAGAATTTTAGGAAGTGGACGAAGTGGAGGAAGTTCACGAAGTTGAGGAAGTTGAAGAAGTGAAGGAAGCGGAGGAAGTGGACGAAGATGACGAAGTTGAAGAAGTGGAGGAAGTGGACAAAGTTGTCGAAGTGCACGAAGTTGACGAAGTGGACGAAGTAAACAAAGTGGAGGAAGTGGATGAAGTTGACGAAGTGGCCGAAGTGGACGAAGTGGAGGTAGTGGACGAAGTGGAGGAAGTGGACGACGTGGAAGAAGTGGAGGATGTGGAAGATGTCGAGGAAGTGGAGGAAGTGGAGGAAGTTGACGAAGTGGACGAAGTGGACGAAGTGGAGGAAGTGGAGGAGGTGGAAGAGGTAGAGGAAGTGGACGAAGTCTACGAAGTCGATGAAGTGGAGGAAGTGGAGGAAGTGGAGGAAGTGGACGAATTGGACAAAGTGGATGAAGTGGATGAAGTCGAGGAAGTTGGCGAAGTGGACGAGGTGGAGGAATTGGAGGAAGTGGAGTAAGTGGACAAAGTGGACGAAGTGGAAGAAGTTGAAGAAGTGGACGAAGTTGAGGAAGCATACGAAGTGGACGAAGTAGTCGAAAAGGACAAAGCTGACGAAGTGGTGGAACTAGACGAAGTGGTCGACGTGGACGACGTGGACGAAGCGGACGAAGTGGAGGAAGCGGAGGAAGTGGAGGAAGTGAAGAAAGTGGAGGAAGTGGACGAAGTAGACGAAGTGGAGCAAGTGGAGGAAGTGGAGGAAGTTCATGAAGTGGACGAAGTTGACAAAGTGGAGGAGGTGCTGGAAGTGGACGAAGTTGACGAAGTGGACGAAGTCGACGAAATGGATGAAGTGGACGAAGTGGAGGAAGTGGACGAATTGGCCGAAGTTGACGAAGTGGAAGAAGTGGAGGAAGTGGAGGAAGTTGACGAAGTGGACGAAGTAGACCATGTGGAGGAAGCGGAGGAAGTGGACGATGTGGACGAAGTCGACGAAGTGGAGGAAGTCGACGAAGTGGAGGACGTGGGGGATGTGGAGGAAGTTGACGAAGTGGATGAAGTAGACGAAAAGGACGAAGTGGAGCGAAGTGGAGCGAAGTGGACGCAGGGGACGAAGTGGAAGACTTGGAGGAAGTTGAAGTAGTGACCGAAGTGGACGAAGCAGAGGAAGTGGAAGAGGTGCAGGAAGTGGAAGAGGTGCAGGAAGTGGAAGAAGTTGATGAAGTGGAGGAAGTGGAGGAAGTCGAGGAAGTGGACGAAGTTGACCAAGTGGACGAAGTAGTCGAAGTGGAGGAAGTGCACGAAGTTGACGAAGTGGAAGATGTGGACGAAGTCGACAAAGTGGAGGAAGTGGAGGAAGTTGACGAAGTGGAGGAAGTGGAGGAAGAGGAGGAAGTTAACGAAGTGGACGAAGTGCAGGACTTGGACGAAGTCGACAAAGTGGAGGAAGTGGAGGAAGTTGACGAAGTGGAGGAGGTGGAAGAGGTAGAGGAAGTGGACGAAGTCTACGAAGTCGATGAAGTGGAGGAAGTGGAGGAAGTGGAGGAAGTGGAGGAAGTGGACGAATTGGACAAAGTGGATGAAGTCGAGGAAGTTGGGGAAGTGGACGAGGTGGAAGAATTGGAGGAATTGGAGGAAGTGGAGGAAGTGGACAAAGTGGACGAAGTGGAAGAAGTGGAAGAAGTGGACGAAGGATACGAAGTGGACGAAGTAGACGAAAAGGACAAAGCTGACGAAGTGGAGGAACTAGACGAAGTGGACGACGTGGACGACGTGGACGACGCGGACGAAGTGGACGAAGTGGACGAAGTGGAGGAAGCGGAGAAAGTGGAGGAAGTGAGGAAAGTGGAGGAAGTGGACGAAGATGACGAAGTTGAAGAAGTGGAAGAAGTAGACAAAGTCGAGGAACTGGACGAAGTGGAGGAAGTGTAGGAATTGGACGAAGTGGAGGAAGTGGACGAAGTGGGCGAAGTGGACAAAGTGGAGGAAGTGGACGAAGTGCAGGAAGTGGAGGAAATAGACGAAGTGGAATAAGAGGAGGAAGTGGTGGAAGTGGAGGAAGTTCACGAAGTGGGGGAAGTGGAGGAAGTGGAAAAAGTGGTGGAAGTGGTGAAGTGGAAGTGGAGGAAGTTGACGAAGTGGACGAAGTGGAAGAAGTGGACGAAGTGGAGGATGTTCAGGAAGTGGACGAAGTGGAGGAAGTTGACGAAGTGGAGAAAGTGCTCGAAGTGGAGGAAATGGAGGAAGTGGACGAGGTGGGCGAAGTTGGCAAAGTGGACGAAATGGACGAAGTGGACAATGTGGATGAAGTGGACGAAGTGGACGAAATGGACAAAGTGGTCGAAGTGGACGAAGTGGACGAAGTGAACGAAGTGGAAGAAATGGAGGAAGTCGAGGAAGTGGTGGAAGCTTAAAAAGTGGACGAAGTTGACGAAGTGGAGGAAGTGGAGGAAGTTGAGGAAATGGATAAAGTGGACGAAGTGGACGAAGATGACGAAGTTGAAGAAGTGGAAGAAGGGAACGAAGTGGAAGAAATGGAGGAAGTGAAGGAAGTGGAGGAAGGTGAAGAAGTGAAGGAAGTGGACGAAGTAGAGGAAGTGGAGGAAGTGGGTGAAGTGGAGGAAGTGGACGAATTGGAAGAAGGGGACGAAGTGGACGAAGTAGATGAAGTGGACGAAGTGGACGAAGTAGATGAAGTGGACGAAGTGGACGAAGTTGAGGAAGTGGAGGAAGTGGGCAAAGTGGAAGACGTGTTTGAAGTGGACGAAAAGGACGAAGTGGTCGAAGTGGATGAAGTGGAAGAAGTGGAGGAAGTCGAGGAACTGGAGGAAGTTGAAGAAGTGGACGAAGTTCACGAAGTGGACGAAGTGGTGGAACTGGAGGAAGTGGAGGAAGGTGACGAAGTTGACGAAGTGGACGAAGTGGAGGAAGTTGAAGAACTCAACAAAAGTTGAAGAAGTGGAGGAAGTGGAGTAAATGGACAAAGTGGAAGGAGTGGAGGAAGTGGTGGAAGTAAAGGGAGTTGAAGAAGTGGACGTAGTGGAGGAAGTGGACGTAGTTGACAAAGTTGACGAAGTGGAGGAAGTGGACCATTGTGAATAAGTGGAGGAAGTGGACGAAGTCGACGAAGGGGACGAAGTGGAGGAAGTGGACGAAGTAGAAGAAGGGGATGAAGTGGAGGAAGTGGGCGAAGTGGAGGAAGTGGAGGAAGTTGACGAAGTGGAGGAAGAGGTCGAAGTGGAGGAAATGGAGGATGTGGAGGAAGTTGAGGACGCTGAGGAAGAGGAGGAGGTTGAGGGAGCGGAGGAAGTTGACGAAGTAGTTGAGGTTGATGAAGTGGACGATGTTGACGGAGTGGACGAAGTGGACGAAGTGGAGGAAGTGGAGGAAGTGGATGAATTGGAAGAAGTGGAGGAAGTGGAGGAAGTGGAGGAAGTTGAAGAAGTGCAGGAAGTGGAGGAAGTGGAGGAAGTGGAGGAAGTGAAAGATGTCGACTAAGTGGACGAATAGGACGAAGTGGACCATCTGGAGGAAGTGGACGAAGCAGACGAAGTGGTCGAAGTGGACGAAGTAGAGGAAGTGGAATGAAGTGGAGGAAGTTGAAGAAGTGGAGGAAGTTCAGGAAATGGATGAAGTGGACGAAATGGAGGAAGTGGACGAAGTTGACGAAGTGGAGGAAGTGGAGGAGGAGGAGGAAGTGCAGGAAGTGGACGAAGTGGTCGAACTGGAAGTGGACGAAGTTGACGAAGTGGAGGAAGTGGACGAAGAGGAGGAAGTGGAGGAAGTGGAGGAATTTGAGGAAGTGGAGGAAGTGGAGGAAATGGAGGAAGTGGAGGAAGTGGAGGAAGTGGATGAAGTGGACGATGTGGACGAAGTGGACAAAGTGAACCAAATGGAGGAATTGGAGGAAGTGAAGGAAGGTGACGAAGTGGAGGAAGTGGAGGAAGTGGAGGAAGTTGAAGAACTGGACAAAGTTGAAGAAGCGGAGGAAGTGGAGGAAATGGACAAAGTGGAAGGAGTGGAGGAAGTGGTGGAAGTAGAGGGTGTTGAAGAAGTGGAGGAAGTGGACGTAGTTGACGAAGTGGAGGAAGTGGACGAAGTTGACGAAGTGGAGGAAGTTGAGGAAGTGGAGGAAGTGGAGGAAGTGGATGATTGTGAGTAAGTGGAGAAAGTGGACGAAGTCGTCGAAGGGGATGTGGAGGAAGTGGACGAAGCTGACGAAGTAGAAGAAGGGGATGAAGTAGAGGAAGTGGACGAAGTGGAGGAAGTGGAGGAAGTTGACGAAGTAGAGGAAGAGGTCGAAGTGGAGGAAGTTGAGGATGTGGATGAAGAGGAGGAGGTTGAGGGAGCGGAGGAAGTTGACGAAGTGGACGAAGTGGTCGAAGTGGACGAAGTTTTCGAAGTGGACGATGTTGACGAAGTGGAGGAAGTGGAGGAAGTGGAGGAAGTGGAGGAAGTGGAGGAAGTGGAGGAAGTGGAAGAAGTGGAGGAAGTGGAGGAAGTGGAGGAAGTTGAAGAAGTGAAGGAAGTGGAGGAAGTGGAGGAAGTGGAGGAAGTGGAAGATGTGGACTAAGTATGTCGAATTGGACGAAGTGGACCATGTGGACGAAGTGTAGGAAGTGGACGAAGCAGACGAAGTGGTCGAAGTGGACGAAGTAGAGGAAGTGGAAGGAAGTGGAGGAAATTGAAGAAGTGGAGGAAGTTGAGGAAATTCACGAAGTGGACGAAGTGGACGAAATGGAGGAAGTGGACGAAGTTGACGAAGTGGAGGAAGTGGAAGAGGAGGAGGAAGTGCAGGAAATGGACGAAGTGGTGGAAGTGGAAGTGGACGAAGTTGACGAAGTGGACGAAGTCGATGAAGTGGACGAAGTTGAGGAAGTGAAGGAAGTGGAGGAAGGGGAGGAAGTGGACGAATTGGTCGAAGTGAACGAAGTAGACAGAGTGGACGAAGTGGAAGAAGAGGACGAAGTGGAGGAAGTAGACGAAGTGGACGAAGTGGAGAAATTGGAGAAAGTGGACAAAGTGGACGGAGTTGATGAAGTGGAGGAAGTGGTCGAAGTGGTCGAAGTGGAAGAAGTGGAGGAAGAGGAGGAAGTGGAGGAAGTGGAAGATGTGGACTAAGTGCACGAATTGGACGAAGTGGACCATGTGGGCGAAGTGAGGAAGTGGAGGAAGTGGAAGGAAGTGGAGGAAGTTGAAGAAGTGGAGGAAGTTGAGGAAGTGGACGAAGTGGATGAAGTTGAGGAAGTGGACGAAGTTGACGAAGTGGAGGAAGTGGAGGAGGAGGAGGAAGTGGACGAAGTGGTCGAAGTGGACGAAATTGACGAACTGGACGAAGTGGACGAAATGTACGAAGTGGACGAAGTTGAGGAAGTTGAGGAAGTGGAGGAAGTGGAGGAAATGTGGGAAGTGGAGGAAGTGGTCGAAGTGGACGAAGTGGATGAAGTGGACGAAGTGGACGAAGAGGAGGAAGTGGAGGAAGTGGAGGAATTTGAGGAAGTGGAGGAAGTGGAGGAAATGGAGAAAGCGGAGGAAGTGGAGGAAGTGGATGAAGTGGACGATGTGGACGAAGTGGACAAAGTGAACGAAATGGAGGAAGTGGAGGAAGTGAAGGAAGTGGAGGAAGGGGAGGAAGTGGAGGAAGTGCTCGAAGTGGAAAAAGTGGACAAAGTAGACGAAGTGGACGAATTGCATGAAGTGGACGAAATGGAAGAAGGGGACCAAGTGGAGGAAGTACACGAAGTGGAGAAAGTGGAGGAAGTGGATGAAGTGGACAAAGTGGAGGAAGTGGTTGAAGTGGAGGAAATGGAGGAAGTGGAGGAAGTGGACGAAGTGGGCGAAGTGGAGGAGGTTGAGGAAGTGGCGGAAGTGGACGAACTAGACGAATTGGTCGAAGTGGACGATGTTGACGAAGTGGACGAACTGGAGGATGTGGACGAAGTGGACGAAGTGGACGAAGTGGAGGAAATGGACGAAGTGGAGGAAATGGAGGAAGTGGAGGAAGTGGACGAAGTGGGCGAAGTGGAGGAGGTTGAGGAAGTGGCGGAAGTGGACGAACTAGACGAATTGGTCGAAGTGGACGATGTTGACGAAGTGGACGAACTGGAGGATGTGGACGAAGTGGACGAAGTGGACGAAGTGGAGGAAATGGACGAAGTGGACGAAGTGGAAGAAGTGGAGGAAGTGGAGGTAGTTGAGGAAGTGGAGGAAGTGGAGGAAGTGGAAGATGTGGACTAAGTGCACGAATTGGACGAAGTGGACCATGTGGGCGAAGTGAGGAAGTGGAGGAAGTGGAAGGAAGTGGAGGAAGTTGAAGAAGTGGAGGAAGTTGAGGAAGTGGACGAAGTGGATGAAGTTGAGGAAGTGGACGAAGTTGACGAAGTGGAGGAAGTGGAGGAGGAGGAGGAGGAAGTGGACGAAGTGGTCGAAGTGGACGAAATTGACGAACTGGACGAAGTGGACGAAATGGACGAAGTGGACGAAGTTGAGGAAGTTGAGGAAGTGGAGGAAGTGGAGGAAATGTAGGAAGTGGAGGAAGTGGTCGAAGTGGACGAAGTGGATGAAGTGGACGAAGTGGACGAAGAGGAGGAAGTGGAGGAAGTGGAGGAATTTGAGGAAGTGGAGGAAGTGGAGGAAATGGAGAAAGGGGAGGAAGTGGAGGAAGTGGATGAAGTGGACGATGTGGACGAAGTGGACAAAGTGAACGAAATGGAGGAAGTGGAGGAAGTGGAGGAAGTGAAGGAAGTGGAGGAAGGGGAGGAAGTGGAGGAAGTGCTCGAAGTGGAAAAAGTGGACAAAGTAGACGAAGTGGCCGAATTGCATGAAGTGGACGAAATGGAAGAAGGGGACCAAGTGGAGGAAGTACACGAAGTGGAGAAAGTGGAGGAAGTGGATGAAGTGGACAAAGTGGAGGAAGTGGTTGAAGTGGAGGAAATGGAGGAAGTGGAGGAAGTGGGCGAAGTGGAGGAGGTTGAGGAAGTGGCGGAAGTGGACGAACTAGACAAATTGGTCGAAGTGGACGATGTTGACGAAGTGGACGAACTGGAGGATGTGGACGAAGTGGACGAAGTGGACGAAGTGGACGAAGTGGACGAAGTGGAGGAAATGGACGAAGTGGACGAAGTGGAAGAAGTGGAGGAAGTGGAGGTAGTTGAGGAAGTGGAGGAAGTGGAGAAAGTGGAGGAAGTGGAGGAAGTGGTCGAAGTGGATGAAGTCTACGAAGTGGACGATGTTGACGAAGTGTACGAAGTGGAAGAGGTGGAGGAAGTGGAGGAAGTGGAGGAAATGGAGGAAGTGGAGGAAGTGGAGGAAGTGGTGGAAGTGGAGGAAGTGGAGAAAGTGGACGAAGTGGACGATGTGCACGAAGTGGACGAAATGGAGGAAGCGGAGAAAGTGAAGGAAGTGGGGGAAGGGGAGGAAGTGGAGAAAGTGGTCGAAGTGGAGAAAGTAGACGAAGTGGACGAACTGCACGAAGTGGACGAAGTGGAAGAAGGGGACGAAGTGGACGAAGTGGAGAAGATGGAGAAATTGGAGGAAGTGGTCGAGGTGGAGAAAATGGGGGAAGTGGAGGAAATGGACAAAGTGGAAGGAGTGGAGGAAGTGGTGGAAGTAGAGGGTGTTGAAGAAGTGGAGGAAGTGGAGGAAGTGGACGTAGTTGACGAAGTGGAGGAAGTGGACGAAGTTGACGAAGTGGAGGAAGTTGAGGAAGTGGAGGAAGTGGAGGAAGTGGATGATTGTGAATAAGTGGAGAAAGTGGACGAAGTCGACGAAGGGGATGTGGAGGAAGTGGACGAAGCTGACGAAGTAGAAGAAGGGGATGAAGTAGAGGAAGTGGAGGAAGTGGAGGAAGTGGAGGAAGTTGACGAAGTAGAGGAAGAGGTCGAAGTGGAGGAAGTTGAGGATGTGGATGAAGAGGAGGAGGTTGAGGGAGCGGAGGAAGTTGACGAAGTGGACGAAGTGGTCGAAGTGGACGAAGTTTTCGAAGTGGACGATGTTGACGAAGTTGACGAAGTGGAGGAAGTGGAGGAAGTGGAGGAAGTGGAGGAAGTGGAGGAAGTGGAGGAAGTTGAAGAAGTGAAGGAAGTGGAGGAAGTGGAGGAAGTGGAGGAAGTGGAAGATGTGGACTAAGTTGGTCGAATTGGACGAAGTGGACCATGTGGACGAAGTGTAGGAAGTGGACGAAGCAGACGAAGTGGTCGAAGTGGACGAAGTAGAGGAAGTGGAAGGAAGTGGAGGAAATTGAAGAAGTGGAGGAAGTTGAGGAAATTGACGAAGTGGACGAAGTGGACGAAATGGAGGAAGTGGATGAAGTTGACGAAGTGGAGGAAGTGGAAGAGGAGGAGGAAGTGCAGGAAATGGACGAAGTGGTGGAAGTGGAAGTGGACGAAGTTGACGAAGTGGACGAAGTGGATGAAGTGGACGAAGTTGAGGAAGTGAAGGAAGTGGAGGAAGGGGAGGAAGTGGACGAATTGGTCGAAGTGAACGAAGTAGACAGAGTGGACGAAGTGGAAGAAGAGGACGAAGTGGAGGAAGTAGACGAAGTGGACGAAGTGGAGAAATTGGTGAAAGTGGACAAAGTGGACGGAGTTGATGAAGTGGAGGAAGTGGAAGGAAGTGGAGGAAGTTGAAGAAGTGGAGGAAGTTGAGGAAGTGGACGAAGTGGATGAAGTTGAGGAAGTGGACGAAGTTGACGAAGTGGAGGAAGTGGAGGAGGAGGAGGAAGTGGACGAAGTGGTCGAAGTGGACGAAATTGACGAACTGGACAAAGTGGACGAAGTGGACGAAGTTTAGGAAGTTGAGGAAGTGGAGGAAGTGGAGGAAGTGGTCGAAGTGGACGAAGTGGATGAAGTGGACGAAGTGGACGAAGAGGAGGAAGTGGAGGAAGTGGAGGAATTTGAGGAAGTGGAGGAAGTGAAGGAAATGGAGAAAGGGGAGGAAGTGGATGAAGTGGACGATGTGGACGAAGTGGACAAAGTGAACGAAATGGAGGAAGTGGAGGAAGTGAAGGAAGTGGAGGAAGGGGAGGAAGTGGAGGAAGTGCTCGAAGTGGAAAAAGTGGACAAAGTAGACGAAGTGGACGAATTGCATGAAGTGGACGAAATGGAAGAAGGGGACCAAGTGGAGGAAGTACACGAAGTGGAGAAAGTGGAGGAAGTGGATGAAGTGGACAAAGTGGAGGAAGTGGTTGAAGTGGTGGAAATGGAGGAAGTGGAGGAAGTGGACGAAGTGGGCGAAGTGGAGGAGGTTGAGGAAGTGGCGGAAGTGGACGAACTAGACGTATTGGTCGAAGTGGACGATGTTGACGAAGTGGACGAACTGGAGGATGTGGAGGAAGTGGACGAAGTGGACGATGTGGAGGAAATGGACGAAGTGGACGAAGTGGAAGAAGTGGAGGAAGTGGAGGAAGTTGAGGAAGTGGAGGAAGTGGAGAAAGTGGAGGAAGTGGAGGAAGTGGTCGAAGTGGATGAAGTCTACGAAGTGGACGATGTTGACGAAGTGTACGAAGTGGAAGAGGTGGAGGAAGTGGAGGAAATGGAGGAAGTGGAGGAAGTGGAGGAAGTGGGGGAAGTGGAGGAAGTGGAGAAAGTGGACGAAGTGGACGATGTGCACGAAGTGGACGAAATGGAGGAAGCGGAGAAAGTGAAGGAAGTGGGGGAAGGGGAGGAAGTGGAGAAAGTGGTCGAAGTGGAGAAAGTAGACGAAGTGGACGAACTGCACAAAGTGGACGAACTGGAAGAGGGGACGAAGTGGACGAAGTGGAGAAGATGGAGAAATTGGAGGAAGTGGTCGAGGTGGAGAAAATGGGGGAAGTGGAGGAACTGGACGACGTGGGCGAAGTGGAGCAGGTTGGGGAAGTGGAGGAAGTGGACGAAGTGGAGGAAGTGGAGGAAGTGGTCGAAGTGGACCAAGTGGAAGAAGTGGAGGAAGTGGAGGAAGTGGAGGAAGTTGAGGAAGTGAAGGAAGTTGGGGAAGTGGAGGAAGTGGAAGAAGTGGAGGAAGTGAAAGATGTGGACTAAGTGGACGAATTGGACGAAGTGGACCATGTGGAAGAAGTGGAGGAAGTGGAGGAAGTGGACGAAGTGGTCGAAGTGGATGAAGTTAAGGAAGTGGACGAAGCTGATGAAGTGGAGGAAGTGGATGAAGTTGAAGAGGTGGAGGAAGTGGACGAAGTGGATAAAGTGGATGAAGTTAAGGAAGTGGACGAAGCTGATGAAGTGGAGGAAGTGGAGGAGGAGGAGGAAGTGGTGGAAATGGAGGAAGTGGAGGAAGTGGACGAAGTGGTTGAAGTGGACGAAGTGGACGAAGTGGAAGAAGTGGAGGAAGTGGAGGAAATATAGGAAGTGGAGGAAGTGGAGGAGGTGGAGGAAGTGGAGGAAGTGGACGAACTGCACGAAGTGGACGAAGTGGATGAAGGGAAAGAAGTGGACAGAGTAGACGAAGTGGACGAAGTGGAGAAAGTGGGGTAAGTGGAGGAAGTGGAGGAAGTGGAGGAAGTGGAGGAAGTGGGTGAAGTGGAGGAGGTTGAGGAAGTGGACGAAGTGGATGATGTTGACGAAGTGGACAAACTGTAGGATGTGGAGGAAGTGGAGGAAGTGGAGGAAGTGGAGGAAGCGGACGAAGTGGATGAAGTGGAGGAAGTTGAGGAAGTGAAGAAGTGGAGGAAGTGGAGGAAGTTGAAGAACTGGACAAAGTTGAAGAAGTGGAGGAAATGGACAAAGTTGAAGAAGTGGAGGAAATGGACGAAGTGGAAAAAGTGGAAGGAGAGGAGGAAGTGGTGGAAGTGGACAAAGTGGACAAAGTTGAAGAAGTGGAGGAAATGGACGAAGTGGACAAAGTAGATGGAGTTGAAGAAGTGGAGGAAGTGGACAAAGTGGACGTAGTGGAGGAAGTGGACGTAGTTGACGAAGTGGAGGAAGTGGAGGAAGTTGACGAAGTGGAGGAAGTGCAGGAAGTGGACGATTGTGAATAAGTGGAGGAAGTGGACGAAGGGGACGAAGTGGAGGAAGTGGACGAAGTGGAAGAAGGGGATGAAGTGAAGGAAGTGGACGAAATGGAGGAAGTGGAGGAAGTTGGCGAATTGGAGGAAGAGGTCGAAGTGGAGGAAATGGATGATCTGGAGGAAGTTGAGGAAGTGGAGGAAGACGAGGAGGTTGAGGGAGCGGACCAAGTTGAGGAAGTGGACGAAGTTGACGAAGTGGAGGAAGTGGAGGAAGTGGAGGAGGAGGAGGAAGTGGAGGAAGTGGACAAAGTGGTCGAAGTGGACGAAGTTGACGAAGTGGACGAAGTGGACGAAGTGGACGAATTGGACGAAGTGGACGAAGTGGACGAAGTTGACGAAGTGGACGAAGTGGAGGAAGTGGAGGAAGTGGAGGAAGATGAGGAAGTGGAGGAAGTGGAGGAAATAGAGGAAGTGGAGAAAGTGGAGGAAGTGGAGGAAGTGGACGAAGTGGACAAAATGGAGGAAGTGGAGGAAGTGAGGGTAGTGGAGAAAGGGGAGGAAGTGGAGGAAGTGGTTTAAGTGAACGAAGTAGATAAAGTGGACGAAGTGGAACAAGGGGACGAAGTGGAGGAAGTAGACGAAGTAGACGAAGTGGACGAAGTGGAGAAAGTGGAGAAAGTGGAGAAAGTGGACGAAGTTGACGAAGTGGAGGAAGTGGACGAAGTGGAGGAAGTGGTCGAAGTGGAGGAAATGAAGGAAGTGGAGGAAGAGGAGGAAGAGGAGGGAAGTGGAGGAAGTGGGCGATGTGGAGGAGGTTGAGGAAGTGGAGGAAGAGGACGAAGTGGACGATGTTGACGAATTGGACGAAGTGGAGGAAGTGGAGGAAGTGGAGGAAATGGAGGAAGTGGAAGAAGTGGAAGAAGTGGAGGAAGTGGAGGAACTGGAGGAAGTTGAGGAAGTGAAGGAAGTTGAAGAAGTGGTGGAAGTAGAGTAAGTGGACGAATTGGAAGATGTGGACTAAGTGGATGAATTGGACCAATTGGAGGAGGAGGAAGTGGAGGAAGTAGAGGAAGTGGTCGAAGTGGACGAAGTGGACAAAGTTGACGAGGTGGACGAAGTGGACGAAGTGCACGAAGTTGACGAAGTGGACGTAGTGGACGAAGTGGAAGAAGTGGAGGAAGTGGAGGAAGTTGAGCAAGCGGAGGAAGCGGAGGAAGTGGACGAAGTGGACGAAGTGGACGAAGTGGACAAAGTGGACGAAGTGGGCGAAGTGGAGGAAGTGGAGGAAGTGGAGGAAGTGGAGGAAGTGGAGGAAGTTGAGGAAGTGGAGGAAGTTGAGGAAATGGAGGAAGTGGAGGAAGTGGAGGAAATGGACGAAGTGGACGATGTGGACGAAGTGGACAAAGTGGACGAAATGGAGGGAGTGGAGGAAGTGAAGGAAGTGGAAGAAGGGGAGGAAGTGGAGGAAGTGGTCGAAGTGGAAAAAGTGGACGAAGTGGACGAACTGCACGAAGTGGACGAAATGGAAGAAGGGGACAAAGTGGAGGAAGTAGACGAAGTGGACGAAGTGGAGAAAGTGGACGAAGTGGACAAAGTGGAGGAAGTGGTCGAAGTGGAGGAAATGGGGGAAGTGGAGGAAGTGGGCGAAGTGGAGGAGGTTGAGGAAGTGGACGAACTGGACGAATTGGTCGAAGCGGACGAACTGGACGATGTTGACGAAGTAGACGAAGTGGACGAAGTGGAGGATGTGGAGGAAGTGGACAAAGTGGAGGAAGTGGAGGAAGTGGAACAATTGGAGGAAGTGGAGGAAGTGGAGGAAGTTGAGGAAGTGGAGGAAGTGGAGGAAGCGGTTGAAGTGGACAAAGTCTACGAAGTGGACGAAGTTGACGAGGTGGACGAAGTGGAAGAGGTGGAGGAAGTGGAGGAAGTGGAGGAAGTGGAGGAAGTACAGAAAGTGGACTAAGTGGACGATGTGGACGAAGTGGACGAAATGGAAGAAATGGAGGAAGGGGTGGAAGTGGAGGAAGTGGTGGAAGTTGAGGAAGTGAAGGAAGTTGAGGAAGTGGTGGAAGTGGAGGAAGTGGACGAAGTGGAAAATGTGGACTAAGTCAACGAATTGGACGAAGTGGACCATGTGGACGAAGTGAGGAAGTGGAGGAAGTGGAAAGAAGTGGAGGAAGTTGAAGAAGTGGAGGAAGTTGAGGAAGTGGACGAAGTGGATGAAGTTGAGGAAGTGGACGAAGTGGATGAAGTGGAGGAGGAGGAGGAAGTGGAGGAAGTAGAGGAAGTGGAGGAAGTAGAGGAAGTGGAGGAAGTAGAGGAAGTGGACGAAGTGGACGAAGTGGTCGAAGTGGACGAAATTGACGAAGTGGACGAAGTGGACGAAATGGACGAAGTGGACGAAGTTGAGGAAGTGGAGGAAGTGGAGGAAATGGAGGAAGTGGAGGAAGTGGTCGAAGTGGACGAAGTTGATGAAGTGGATGAAGTGGACGAAGTGGACGAAGAGGACGAAGAGGAGGAAGTGGAGGAAGTGGAGGAATTTGAGGAAGTGGAGGAAGTGGAGGAAATGGAGGAAGTGGAGGAAGTGGATGAAGTGGACGATGTGGACGAAGTGGACAAAGTGAACGAAATGGAGGAAGTGGAGGAAGTGAAGGAAGTGGAGGAAGGAGAGGAAGTGCTCGAAGTGGAAAACGTGGACGAAGTAGACGAAGTGGACGAACTGCACGAAGTGGACGAAGTGGAAGAAGGGGACAAAGTGGAGGAAGTACACGAAGTGGAGAAAGTGGAGGAAGTGGAGGAAGTGGACAAAGTGGAGGAAGTGGTTGAAGTGGAGGAAATGGAGGAAGTGGAGGAAGTGGACGAAGTGGGCGAAGTGGAGGAGGTTGAGGAAGTGGAGGAAGTTGACGAACTGGACGATGTTGGCGAAGTGGAGGAAGTGGAGGAAGTGGACGAAGTGGTAGAAGTGGAGGAACTGGAGGAACTGGAGGAAGCTGAGGAAGTGAAGGACGTTGAGGAAGTGGTGGGAGTGGAGGAAGTAGACGAAGTGGAAGATGTGGACTAAGTGCACGAATTGGACGAAGTGGACCATGTGGACGAAGTGAGGAAGTGGAGAAAGTGAAAGGAAGTGGAGGAAGTTGAAGAAGTGGAGGAAGTTGAGGAAGTGGACGAAGTGGATGAAGTTGAGGAAGTGGACGAAGTTGACGAAGTGGATGAAGTGGACGAAATGGAGGAAGTGGAAGAAGGGGATGAAGTGAAGGAAGTGGACGAAATGGAGGAAGTGGAGGAAGTTGACGAAGTGGAGGAAGAGGTCGAAGTGGAGGAAATGGATGATCTGGAGGAAGTTGAGGAAGTGGAGGAAGAGGAGGAGGTTGAGGGAGCGGACGAAGTTGAGGAAGTGGACGAAGTTGACGAAGTGGAGGAAGTGGAGGAAGAGGAGGAGGAGGAGGAAGTGGAGGAAGTGGACAAAGTGGTCGAAGTGGACGAAGTGGACGAAGTTCACCAAGTGGACGAAGTGGAGGAAGTGGAGGAAGATGAGGAAGTGGAGGAAGTGGAGGAAATAGAGGAAGTTGAGAAAGTGGACGAAGTGGATGAAGTGGACGATGTGGACGAAGTGGACAAAATGGAGAAAGTGGAGGAAGTGAGGGAAGTGGAGGAAGGGGAGGAAGTGGTCGAAGTGAACAAAGTAGACAAAGTGGACGAAGTGGAAGAAGGGGACGAAGTGGGGGAAGTAGACGAAGTGGACGAAGTGGACGAAGTGGAGAAAGTGGAGAAAGTTGACGAAGTGGACGAAGTTGACGAAGTTGAGGAAGTGGTCGAGGTGGAGGAAATGAAGGAAGTGGAGGAAGAGGAGGAAGTGGAGGAAGTGGAGGAAGTGGGCGATGTGGAGGAGGTTGAGGAAGTGGAGGAAGAGGACGAAGTGGACGATGTTGACGAATTGGACGAAGTGGAGGAAGTGGAGGAAGTGGAGGAAATGGAGGAAGTGGAAGAAGTGGACTAAGCGGATGAATTGGACGAAGTGGAGGAAGTGGAGGAGGAGGAGGAAGTGGAGGAAGTAGAGGAAGTGGAGGAAGTACAGGAAGTAGAGGAAGTGGTCGAAGTGGACGAAATTGACGAAGTGGACGAAATGGACGAAATGGACGTAGTGGACAAAGTTGAGGAAGTGGAGGAAGTAGAGGAAATGGAGTAAGTGGAGGAAGTGGACGAAATGGACGAAGTGGACGATGTGGACGAAGTGGACAAAGTGGACGAAATGGAGGAAGTGGAGGAAGTGAAGGAAGTGGAAGAAGGGGAGGAAGTGGAGGAAGTGGTCGAAGTGGAAAAAGTGGACGAAGTGGACGAACTGCACGAAGTGGACGAAGTGGAAGAAGGGGACAAAGTGGAGGAAATAGACGAAGTGGACGAAGTGGAGAAAGTGGAGGAAGTGGACAAAGTGGAGGAAGTGGTCGAAGTGGAGGAAGTGGAGGAAGTGGTCGAAGTGGAGGAAGTGGAGGAAGTTGAGGAAGTGGAGGAAGTGGAGGAAGTGGTTGAAGTGGACAAAGTCTACGAAGTGGACGAAGTTGACGAGGTGGTTGAAGTGGAAGAGGTGGACGAAGTGGAGGAAGTGGAGGAAGTGGAGGAAGTGCTGAAAGTGGACGAAGTGGACGATGTTAACGAAGTGGACGAAATGGAAGAAATGGAGGAAGGGGAGGAAGGGGAGGAAGTGGTGGAAGTTGAGGAAGTGAAGGAAGTTGAGGAAGTGGTGGAAGTGGAGGAAGTGGACGAAGTGGAAAATGTGGACTAAGTGCACGAATTGGACGAAGTGGACCATGTGGACGAAGTGGAGGAAGTGGAAGGAAGTGGAGGAAGTTGAAGAAGCGGAGGAAGTTGAGGAAGTGGATGAAGTGGATGAAGTTGAAGAAGTGGACGAAGTTGACGAAGTGGATGAAGTGGAGGAGGAGGAGGAAGTGGAGGAAGTGGAGGAAGTGGAGGAAGTGGACGAAGTGGTCGAAGTGGACGAAATTGACGAAGTGGACGAAGTGGACGAAGTGGACGAAATGGACGAAGTTGAGGAAGTGGAGGAAGTGGAGGAAATGGAGGAAGTGGAGGAAGTGGTCGAAGTGGACGAAGGGGATGAAGTGGACGAATAGGAGGAAGTGAAGGAAGTGGAGGAATTTGAGGAAGTGGAGGAAGTGGAGGAAATGGAGGAAGTGGAGGAAGTGGAGGAAGTGGACGATGTGGACGAAGTGGACAAAGTGAACGAAATACAGGAAGTGAAGGAAGTGGAGGAAGGGGAGGAAGTGGAGGAAGTGCTCGAAGTGGAAAAAGTGGACGAAGTAGACGAAGTGGACGAACTGCAGGAAGTGGACGAAGTGGAAGAAGGGGACAAAGTGGAGGAGGTACACGAAGTGGAGGAAGTGGACGAAGTGGCGAAAGTGGAGGAAGTTGTTGAAGTGGAGGAAATGGAGGAAGTGGAGGAAGTGGACAAAGTGGGCGAAGTGGAGGAGGTTGAGGAAGTGGAGGAAGTGGACGAACTGGACGAATTGGTCGAAGTGGACGAAGTGGACGATGTTGACGAAGTTGACGAAGTGGAGGATGTGGAGGAAGTGGACAAAGTGGACGAAGTGGAGGAAATGGACGAAGTGGAAGAAGTGGAGGAAGTGGAGGAAGTTGAGGATGTGGAGGAAGTGGAGAAAGTGGAGGAAGTGGAGGAAGTGGAGGAAGTGGTCGAAGTGGACGAGGTCTACGAAGTGGACTATGTTGACGAAGTGGACGAAGTGGAAGAGGTGGAGGAAATGGAGGAAGTGGAGGAAGTGGAGGAAGTGGAGAAAGTGGACGAGGTGGACGATGTGCACGAAGTGGACGAAATGGAGCAAGCGGAGGAAGTGAAGGAAGTGGAGGAAGGGGAGGAAATGGAAAAAGTGGTAGAAGTGGACGAAGTAGACGAAGTGGACGAACTGCACGAAGTAGACGAAGTGGAAGAAGGGGACGAAGTGGACGAAGTGGAGAAGGTGGAGAAAGTGGAGGAAGTTGTCCAAGTGGAGGAAATGGGGGAAGTGGAGGAAGTGGCGAAGTGGGCGAAGTGGAGCAGGTTGGGGAAGTGGAGGAAGTGGACGAAGTGGAGGAAGTGGTCGAAGTGGACCATGTGGAAGAAGTGGAGGAAGTGGAGGAAGTTGAGGAAGTGAAGGAAGTTGAGGAAGTGGAGGAAGTGGAGGAAGTGGAAGAAGTGGACCAAGTGGACGAATTGGACGAAGTGGACCATGTGGACGAAGTGGAGGAAGTGGACGAAGTGGACGAAGTAGAGGAAGTGGAAGGAAGTGGAGGAAGTTCAAGAGGTGGAGGAAGTGGATGAAGTGGAGGAAGTGGAGGAAGTGCAGAAAGTGGACGAAGTGGACGATGTGGACGAAGTGGACGAAATGGAAGAAATGGAGGAAGGGGTGGAAGTGGAGGAAGTGGTGGAAGTTGAGGAAGTGAAGGAAGTTGAGGAAGTGGTGGAAGTGGAGGAAGTGGACGAAGTGGAAAATGTGGACTAAGTCAACGAATTGGACGAAGAGGACCATGTGGACGAAGTTAGGAAGTGGAGGAAGTGGAAAGAAGTGGAGGAAGTTGAAGAAGTGGAGGAAGTTGAGGAAGTGGACGAAGTGGATGAAGTTGAGGAAGTGGACGAAGTGGATGAAGTGGAGGAGGAGGAGGAAGTGGAGGAAGTAGAGGAAGTGGAGGAAGTAGAGGAAGTGGAGGAAGTGGACGAAGTGGTCGAAGTGGACGAAATTGACGAAGTGGACGAAGTGGACGAAATGGACGAAGTGGACGAAGTTGAGGAAGTGGAGGAAGTGGAGGAAATGGAGGAAGTGGAGGAAGTGGTCGAAGTGGACGAAGTAGATGAAGTGGATGAAGTGGACGAAGTGACGAAGAGGACGAAGAGGAGGAAGTGGAGGAAGTGGAGGAATTTGAGGAAGTGGAGGAAGTGGAGGAAATGGAGGAAGTGGAGGAAGTGGATGAAGTGGACGATGTGGACGAAGTGGACAAAGTGAACGAAATGGAGGAAGTGGAGGAAGTGAAGGAAGTGGAGGAAGGAGAGGAAGTGCTCGAAGTGCTCGAAGTGGACGAAGTAGACGAAGTGGACGAACTGCACGAAGTGGACGAAGTGGAAGAAGGGGACAAAGTGGAGGAAGTACACGAAGTGGAGAAAGTGGAGGAAGTGGAGGAAGTGGACAAAGTGGAGGATGTGGTTGAAGTGGAGGAAATGGAGGAAGTGGAGGAAGTGGACGAAGTGGGCGAAGTGGAGGAGGTTGAGGAAGTGGAGGAAGTTGACGAACTGGAAGATGTTGGCGAAGTGGAGGAAGTGGAGGAAGTGGACGAAGTGGTAGAAGTGGAGGAACTGGAGGAAGTGGAGGAAGCTGAGGAAGTGAAGGACGTTGAGGAAGTGGTGGGAGTGGAGGAAGTAGACGAAGTGGAAGATGTGGACTAAGTGCACGAATTGGACGAAGTGGACCATGTGGACGAAGTGAGGAAGTGGAGAAAGTGAAAGGAAGTGGAGGAAGTTGAAGAAGTGGAGGAAGTTGAGGAAGTGGACGAAGTGGATGAAGTTGAGGAAGTGGACGAAGTTGACGAAGTGGATGAAGTGGACGAAATGGAGGAAGTGGAAGAAGGGGATGAAGTGAAGGAAGTGGACGAAATGGAGGAAGTGGAGGAAGTTGACGAAGTGGAGGAAGAGGTCGAAGTGGAGGAAATGGATGATCTGGAGGAAGTTGAGGAAGTGGAGGAAGAGGAGCAGGTTGAGGGAGCGGACGAAGTTGAGGAAGTGGACGAAGTTGACGAAGTGGAGGAAGTGGAGGAAGAAGAGGAGGAGGAGGAAGTGGAGGAAGTGGACAAAGTGGTCGAAGTGGACGAAGTGGACGAAGTTCACCAAGTGGACGAAGTGGACGAAGTGGAGGAAGTGGAGGAAGATGAGGAAGTCGAGGAAGTGGAGGAAGTGGAGGAAGTGGATGAAGTGGACGATGTGGACGAAGTGGACAAAGTGGACGAAGTTGACGAAGTGGATGAAGTGGAGGAGGAGGAGGAAGTGGAGGAAGTGGAGGAAGTGGACGAAGTGGTCGAAGTGGACGAAATTGACGAAGTGGACGAAGTGGACGAAGTGGACGAAGGGGACGAAGTGGACGAAGTGGACGAAATGGACGAAGTTGAGGAAGTGGAGGAAGTGGAGGAAATGGAGGAAGTGGAGGAAGTGGTCGAAGTGGACGAAGGGGATGAAGTGGACGAATAGGAGGAAGTGAAGGAAGTGGAGGAATTTGAGGAAGTGGAGGAAGTGGAGGAAATGGAGGAAGTGGAGGAAGTGGAGGAAGTGGATGAAATGGACGATGTGGACGAAGTGGACAAAGTGAACGAAATACAGGAAGTGAAGGAAGTGGAGGAAGGGGAGGAAGTGGAGGAAGTGCTCGAAGTGGAAAAAGTGGACGAAGTAGACGAAGTGGACGAACTGCAGGAAGTGGACGAAGTGGAAGAAGGGGACAAAGTGGTGGAGGTACACGAAGTGGAGAAAGTGGAGGAAGTGGACGAAGTGGCGAAAGTGGAGGAAGTGGTTGAAGTGGAGGAAATGGAGGAAGTGGAGGAAGTGGACAAAGTGATGGAAGCATCCTTGCAATTCAATCACGAACACTTCCAAAACCAGAGAAGGCAGCGGTTAGTTGGATGACGATGAGGCACGGTAAGTGTTTGATGAACGTTTCAATGAAGGTGTATGAGTAGATGAAGGAATCTCAAGCTCCGAAAGCCTTCCAAGAGGGAAGGAAGCTAGAGGAGAATGTGCAGAATAGGCACAAAGTGTTTGAACTCTGAAAGAATGTCTGGAGAAATCTCAACAGCATATCATTATCAATTCAAAGTTGAATTTACAAAGGATGAAGCCCCCTATTTATAGATGAAGGAGAACTTCTAAGACGTGTGATGCAAGCTATTCTAAAGGCACGTGATGCAATGAAAAGAAGCTTGGGAAGCAAGCTAAGTTTGCCAGCTAAGCAGAACTGCAGAGGAAGATGGAGTTGCTGTCTGCAGTGTTCATGCATCTGAGCGTAACAGCAACATCTTCAATTTTATCTCCTTTGCTTTTCCTTGCTTGGTTACTCCTCCAAGTGTTTTGCCAAGCTTTATTTAATGACCTACAAAACAATGTAAAGTTATTTAAAGAGGAGGAAGAGTTTAGTAATTAATACTCCATAAGAGCAAAGTAGTTAGTGCTCCCTCTTCCTCTTGGATTCTCTTAGACATGGCTCTTGTTAAAGGTCCTATGTTGAGCTTGGATGGTCCTCCATCAGTCCCTCCCTCTTGAAAAAGATCTGTCCCCAGATCTTGGGAACCCTGTTGGGCATCTCCTATGAAAGGAATTAGATCACAAATGTTAAAAGTAGGACTGACGCCATAACTTTCAGGAAGATCTAACTGATATGCATTATCATTTATCTTCTTGATCACTTTGAAAGGACCATCACCTCTAGGGCTTAATTTGGATTTGCGTTGAGAAGGAAATCTATCCTTTCTCAAGTGAAGCCAAACTAAGTCTCCTTCTTTTAAGAGTACTTGTTTTCTCCCTTTGTTGTTGTATTCAGAATACTTTTGAGTTTGTTTTTCAATATGTGTTTTAACCTTTTCATGCAACTTTTTGATGAACTCCGCTTTAGAAAGACCTTCTTTATGAAGAAAAGAAGATGTTTCTGGAAGAGGAAGTAGATCAAGAGGTGTGAGAGGGTTAAAACCATAAACAACCTCAAAAGGAGAAAGTTTAGTAGTTTTGTGAACTACTCTATTATAAGCAAACTCTATATGAGGTAGATGATCATCCCAATTTTTAATATTGCCCTTCAACATTACCCGTAATAGAGTAGATAGAGACCTATTTACTACTTCTGTTTGCCCATCAGTTTGTGGGTGACATGTAGTAGAAAATAGTAGTTTAGTTCCTAGCTTAGCCCAAAGTGTTTTCCAAAAGTAGCTAAGAAACTTAACATCTCTATCAGAAACTATAGTTTTGGGTAAACCATGCAATTTAACAACTTCTTTAAAGAAGAGTTTTGCTATATAGCTAGCATCATCTACTTTGTGGCAAGGTATAAAATGAGCCATTTTACTAAATCGATCAACCACCACAAAGATAGAATCAAAGCCCTTTTGAGTTCTGGGTAGACCTAAGACAAAATCCATACTAATGTCTTCCCAAGGGGTACTAGCTATGGGAAGAGGAAGATAGAAGAATGGTCCTATGCACTAGATCTAGCTTAGAAAAGATGAGCTAGAAGATTAAAATGACCTAAGACACAAGCAATGATATCAAGTACGGTGCAAAACTTGAAAATATTGTGACATTACCGAAACAGAGTTTTAAACAACTCAACTACTCTTTTTGTGATTCTGTGAGGATTGTGTGTTGTTATACTTCTAGCAATGCTTAAGAACATCACAAAAACTCGTACAAAGCTTAAGAATCACTAAATCTGAATCAAAACAGATTACAAAATATAAACCCAGAACTTGACTTTTTTCTGCAGAATTTGGAACCAAAAACAGTGTGCACTGCTGTTAACTCAAATGATCAAGCTGATTTGATGTCATTGCTTTATAGGATCAACATAGAGCTTAGTAGATGCACACGACTCAAAGAAAACGAAAAAAAAAAAAAAAAAAACGAAGCTGAAAACAGTAGCAATTACTTGACGGAATTAAAACTGCAGTGATTTTCTGCACATGACCGTGATACAAAACGGAAATGATGAATTTAGATGAATTGGATTCAATTAAAAGAATTGCACCGATTAAAATGAAGAACAAACACTAACGAACAGTGAATAGAATCAAACATTCACTCAAACAAAGAATCAAACCAGAAAACAAAATGGAACTGTGACATATATGAACAGCACAAGACGGAAAAAAAAACAGAGGAATGGATACGAGACACTTAGCTCTTGAAGCGTGACTGAAACGACTGGCTCTTGATGCCAAATGATTGAAGCATCCTTGCAATTCAATCACGAACACTTCCAAAACCAGAGAAGGCAGCGGTTAGTTGGATGACGATGAGGCACGGTAAGTGTTTGATGAATGTTTCAATGAAGGTGTATGAGTAGATCAAGGAATCTCAAGCTCCGAAAGCCTTCCAAGAGGGAAGGAAGCTAGAGGAGAATGTGCAGAATAGGCACAAAGTGTTTGAACTCTGAAAGAATGTCTGGAGAAATCTCAACAGCATATCATTATCAATTCAAAGTTGAATTTACAAAGGATGAAGCCCCCTATTTATAGATGAAGGAGAACTTCTAAGACGTGTGATGCAAGCTATTCTAAAGGCACGTGATGCAATGAAAAGAAGCTTGGGAAGCAAGCTAAGTTTGCCAGCTAAGCAGAACTGCAGAGGAAGATGGAGTTGCTGTCTGCAGTGTTCATGCATCTGAGCGTAACAGCAACATCTTCAATTTTATCTCCTTTGCTTTTCCTTGCTTGGTTACTCCTCCAAGTGTTTTGCCAAGCTTTATTTAATGACCTACAAAACAATGTAAAGTTATTTAAAGAGGAGGAAGAGTTTAGTAATTAATACTCCATAAGAGCAAAGTAGTTAGTGCTCCCTCTTCCTCTTGGATTCTCTTAGACATGGCTCTTGTTAAAGGTCCTATGTTGAGCTTGGATGGTCCTCCATCACAAAGTGGGCGAAGTGGAGGAGGTTGAGGAAGTGGAGGAAGTGGACGAACTAGACGAATTGGTCGAAGTGGACGAAGTGGACGATGTTGACGAAGTTGACGAAGTGGAGGATGTGGAGGAAGTGGACAAAGTGGACGAAGTGGAGGAAATGGACGAAGTGGAAGAAGTGGAGGAAGTGGAGGAAGTTGAGGATGTGGAGGAAGTGGAGAAAGTGGAGGAAGTGGAGGAAGTGGAGGAAGTGGTCGAAGTGGACGAGGTCTACGAAGTGGACTATGTTGACGAAGTGGACAAAGTGGAAGAGGTGGAGGAAATGGAGGAAGTGGAGGAAATGGAGGAAGTGGAGGAAGTGGAGGAAGTGGAGAAAGTGGAGGAAGTGGACGATGTGCACGAAGTGGACGAAATGGAGCAAGCGGAGGAAGTGAAGGAAGTGGAGGAAGGGGAGGAAGTGGAAAAAGTGGTAGAAGTGGACGAAGTAGACGAAGTGGACGAACTGCACGAAGTAGACGAAGTGGAAGAAGGGGACGAAGTAGACGAAGTGGAGAAGGTGGAGAAAGTGGAGGAAGTTGTCCAAGTGGAGGAAATGGGGGAAGTGGAGGAAGTGGCGAAGTGGGCGAAGTGGAGCAGGTTGGGGAAGTGGAGGAAGTGGACGAAGTGGAGGAAGTGGTCGAAGTGGACCAAGTGGAAGAAGTGGAGGAAGTTGAGGAAGTGAAGGAAGTTGAGGAAGTGGACGAAGTGGAGGAAGTGGAGGAAGTGGAAGAAGTGGACCAAGTGGACGAATTGGACGAAGTGGACCATGTGGACGAAGTGGAGGAAGTGGAGGAAGTGGACGAAGTGGTCGAAGTGGACGAAGTAGAGGAAGTGGAAGGAAGTGGAGGAAGTTCAAGAGGTGGAGGAAGTGGATGAAGTGGATGAAGTTAAGGAAGTGGACGAAGCTGACGAAGTGGTGGAAGTGGAGGAGGAGGAGGAAGTGGAGGAAATGGAGGAAGTGGAGGAAGTGGATGAAATGGTGGAAGTGGACAAAGTGGAAGAAGTGGAGGAAGTGGAGGAAGTGGAGGAAATAGAGGAAGTGGAGGAAGTGGACGAATTGCACGAAGTGGACGAAGTGGATGAAGGGAAAGAAGTGGACACAGTAGACGAAGTGGACGAAGTGGAGAAAGTGGGGGAAGTGGAGGAAGTGGAGGAAGTGGACGAAGTGGGTGAAGTGGAGGAGGTTGAGGAAGTGGAGGAAGTGGACGAACTGGACGAAGTGGTCGAAGTGGACGAAGTGGGCGAAGTGGAGGAAGCGGAGGAAGTGGACGAAGTGGACAAAGTTGACGAAGTGGACGAAGTGGACGAAGTGCTGGAAGTCGAGGAAGATGAGGAAGTGGAGGAAGTGGAGGAAATAGACGAAGTGGAGAAAGTGGACGAAGTGGATGAAGTGGACGATGTGGACAAAGTGGACGAAGTAGACAAAATGGACGAAGTGGAGGAAGTGAGGGAACTGGAGGAAGGGGAGGAAGTGGAGGAAGTGGTCGAAGTAGACAAAGTGGACGAAGTGGAAGAAGGGGACGAAGTGGAGGAAGTGGACGAAGTGGAGAAAGTGGAGAAAGTGGAGAAAGTAGACGAAGTGGACGAAGTTGACGAAGTGGAGGAAGTGGTCGAAGTGGAGGAAATGAAGGAAGTGGAGGAAGAGGAGGAAGTGGAGGAAGTGGGCGAAGTGGAGGAGGTTGAGGAAGTGGAGGAAGAGGACGAAGTGGACGATGTTGATGAACTGGACGAAGTGGAGGAAGTGGAGGAAATGGAGGAAATGGAGGAAGTGGAAGAAGTGGAGGAAGTGGAAGAAGTGGAGGAAGTGGAGGAAGTGGAGGAAGTTGAGGAAGTGAAGGAAGTTGAAGAAGTAGAGTAAGTTGAGGAAGTGGGCGAAGTGGACGAAGTTCAGGAAGTGTAGGAAGTGGACGAAGTGGGAGAAGTGGACAAAGTCGAGGAAGGGGAGGAACTTGAAGAAGTGGAGGAAGTTGACGAAGTGGACGAAGGCGACGAAGTTGACGAAGTGGACGAGGTGGAGGAAGTGGACGAAGTAGACGAAGTGGAAGAACTGGAGGAAGTTGAAGAAGTAGACGAAGTTGACAAAGTGGAAGAATAGGAGGAAGTGGAGGAAGTGGACGAAATGGACGAAGTGGATGAAGTCGATGGAATGTAGGAAGTGGAGGAAGTGGAGGAAGTCGAAGTGCACGAAGATGACGAAGTGGGCGAAATGGACAAAGTGGTCGAAGTGGACGAAGTGGGAGAAGTGGACAAAGTGGACGAAGTGGGAGAAGTGGACGAAGTGGACGAAGTGGAAGAAGTGGACGAAGTCGAGGAAGTGGAGGAACTTGAAGTGGAGGAAGTTGACGAAGTGGAGGAAGTGGACGAGGTGGAGGAAATGGACGAAGTTGATGAAGTTGACGAAGTGGACGAAGTGGAAGAAGTGGAGGAAGTGGAGGAAGTTGAAGAAGTGGACGAAGTTGACGAAGTGGAAAAAGTGGAGGAAGTGGAGGAAGTGGAGGAAGTGGACGAAATGGACGAAGTGGATGGAGTGTAGGAAGTGGAGGAAGTGGAGGAAGTCGAAGAAGTGGACGAAGATGACGAAGTGGAGGAAATGGACGAAGTGGAGGAAGTGGAGGAAGTGGATGAAGTGGAGGAAGTTGACGAAAAGGAAGAAGTTGACGAACTGGAGGAAGTGGAGGAAGTTGACGAAGTGGACGAAGGGGACGAAGTAGACGAAGTGGAGGAAGTGGATGAAGTTTACGAAGTTGAAGAAGTGGAAGAAGTGGAGGGAGGAAGTGGAAGAATTTTAGGAAGTGGATGAAGTGGACGAAAGTTGACGAAGTATAGGAAGTGGACGAAGTAGACGAAGTGGAGGAAGTGGATGAAGTTGACGAAGTGGCCGAAGTGGAGATAGTGGACGAAGTGGAGGAAGTGAACGAAGTGGACGACGTGGAAGAAATGGAGGATGTGAACAAAGTGGAGGAAGTGGACGAAGTGGACGAAGTTCACGAAGTTGAGGAAGTTGAAGAAGTGAAGGAAGTGGAGGAAGTGGACGAAGATGACGAAGTTGAAGAAGTGGAGGAAGTGGACAAAGTTGTCGAAGTGGACGAAGTGGAGGAAGTGGACGAAGTAAACAAAGTGGAGGAAGTGGATGAAGTTGACGAAGTGGGCGAAGTGGACGATGTGGAGGTAGTGGACGAAGTGGAGGAAGTGGACGACGTGGAAGAAGTGGAGGATGTCGAGGAAGTGGAGGAAGTGAAGGAAGTGGAGGAAGTGTATGAAGTTAACGAAGTGGACGTAGTAGACGAAGTGGAGGAAGTGGAGGAAGTGGAGGAAGTGGACGAAGTCTACGAAGTCGATGAAGTGGAGGAAGTGGAGGAAGTGGAGGAAGTGGACAAATTGGACGAATTGGATGAAGTGGATGAAGTCGAGGAAGTTGGCGAAGTGGACGAGGTGGAGGAATTGGAGAAAGTGGAGGAAGTGGACAAAGTGGATGAAGTGGAAGAAGTGGAAGAAGTGGACGAAGTGGAGGAAGCATACGAAGTGGACGAAGTGGACGAAGTAGACAAAAAGGACAAAGGTGACGAAGTGGAGGAACTTCACGAAGTGGACGACGTGGACGAAGTAGAGGAAGCGGAGGAAGTGGAGGAAGTGGAGGAAGTGGAGGAAGTTCACGAAGGGGACGAAGTTGACAAAGTGGAGAAGGTGCTGGAAGTGGACGAAGTTGACGAAGTGGACGTAGTCAACGAAATGGATGAAGTGGACGAAGTGGAGAAAGTGGACGAATTGGACGAAGTGGAAGAAGTGGAGGAAGTGGAGGAAGTTGACGAAGTGGACGAAGTAGACCATGTGGAGGAAGCGGAGGAAGTGGATGATGTGGACGAAGTCGACGAAGTGGAGGAAGTCGACGAAGTGAAGGAAGTGGGGGATGTGGAGGAAGTTGACGAAGTGGATGAAGTAGACGAAAAGGACGAAGTGGAGCGAAGTGGAGCAAAGTGGAGCGAAGTGGACGGAGGGGACGAAGTGGAAGAAGTGGAGGAAGTTGCAGTAGTGAACGAAGTGGAGGAAGTGGAGGAAGTGGAGGAGGTGCAGGAAGTGGAAGAAGTTGACGAAGTGGAGGAAGTGGAGGAAGTCGAGGAAGTGGACGAAGTTGACCAAGTGGACGAAGTAGTCGAAGTGGAGGAAGTGGACGAAGTTGACGTAGTGGAGGAAGTGGAGGACGTGGACGAAGTCGACAAAGTGGAGGAAGTGGAGGAAGTGGAGGAAGTTGACGAAGTGGAGGAAGTGGAGGAAGAGGAGGAAGTTAACGAAGTGGACGAAGTGCAGGACGTGGACGAAGTCGACATAGTGGAGGAAGTGGAGGAAGTGGAGGAAGTTGACGAAGTAGACGAAGTGAAGGAAGTGGAGGAAGTGGAGGAAGTGGAGGAAGTTCACGAAGTGGACGAAGTTGACAAAGTGGAGGAGGTGCTGGAAGTGGACGAAGTTGACGAAGTGGACGAAGTCGACGAAATGGATGAAGTGGACGAAGTGGAGGAAGTGGACGAATTGGACGAAGTTGACGAAATCGACGAAGTCGACGAAATGGACGAATTGGACGAAGTTGAGCATGTGGACGAAGTGGATGAAGTGGACGATGTTGACATAGTGGATGAAGTGGAGGTGGAGGAAGTGGAGGAAGTAGAGGAAGTGGAGCAAGTGGAGGAAGTGGACGAAGAGGTCGTAGTGGACGAAGTGGAAGAAGTGGAAGAATTGGACGAAGTTGAGAATGTGGACGAAGTAGAGGAAGCTTACGAGGTGGACGAAGTTGACAAAGTGGATGAAGTGGACGAAGTGGAGGAAGTGGAGGAAGTAGAGGAAGTGGAGCAAGTGGAGGAAGTGGACGAAGAGGTCGACGTGGACGAAGTGGAGGACGAGCAGGAAGTGGACGAAGTTGATGAAGTCGACGAAGTCGAGGAGGTGGAGGAAGTGTAGGAAGTGGACGATGTTGACCAAGTGGAGGAAATGGAGAAAGTGGACGAAGAGGTCGAAGTGGACGAAGTTCACGAAGTGGCCGAAGTGGAGGAAGTGGAGGAAGTGGAGGAAGTGGATGAAATGGAAGAACTTGAAGAAGTGGACGAAGTCGACAAAGTGGAGGAAGTGGAGGAAATGGACGAAGAGGTCGAAGTGGACAAAGTGGATGAAGTAGACGAAGTGGACGAAGTGGATGAAGTTTAGGAAGTTGACCAAGTGGACGAAGTAGAGGAAGTGGAGGAAGTGAACGAAGTGGACGAAGTGGAGGAAGTGGACAAGGTGGACGAAGAGGTCGAAGTGGATGAAGTTGACGAAGTGGATGAAGTGGAGGAAATGGAGGAAGTGTATGAAGTGGACAAAGTGGAGGAAGTGGCCGAAGAGGTTGAATTGGACGAAGTTGACGAAGTGGACGATGTGGAGGAAGTGGAGGAAGTTGAAGAAGTGGACGAAGTCGACGAAGTGTAGGAAGTGGAGGAAGTGGACGAAGAGGTCGAAGTGGACGAAGTGGAGGAAGTTGACGAAGTGGACGAAGTGGATAAAGAGTAGGAAGTTGACGAAGTGGACGAAGTAGAGGAAGTGGAGGAAGTGAACGAAGTGGAAGAAGTGGTGGAAGTGGTGGAAGTGGAGAAAGTGGACGAAGTAGAGGAAGTTGAAGAAGTAGAGTAAGTTGAGGAGGTGGGCGAAGTGGACGAAGTTCAGGAAATGTAGGAAGTGGACGAAGTGGGAGAAGTGGACGAAGTCGAGGAAGTGGAGGAACTTGAAGAAGTGGAGGAAGTTCACGAAGTGGACGAAGTTGACGAGGTGGACGAGGTGGAGGAAGTGGAGGAAGTTGATGAAGTTGACGAAGTGGACGAAGTGGAAGAACTGGAGGAAGTTGAAGAAGTGGACGAAGTTGACAAAGTGGAAGAATAAGAGGAAGTGGAGAAAGTGGACGAAATGGACGAAGTGGATGAAGTGGATGGAATGTAGGAAGTGGAGGAAGTGGAGGAAGTGGAGGAAGTCGAAGTGCACGAAGATGACGAAGTGGGCGAAATGGACAAAGTGGTCGAAGTAGACGAAGTGGGAGAAGTGGACAAAGTGGACGAAGTGGGAGAAGTGGACGAAGTGGGAGAAGTGGACGAAGTCGAGGAAGTGGAGGAACTTGAAGAAGTGGAGGAAGTTGACGAAGTAGAGGAAGTGGACGAGGTGGAGGAAATGGACGAAGTTGATGAAGTTGACGAAGTGGATGAAGTGGAAGAAGTGGAGGAAGTGGACGAAGTTGAAGAAGTGGACGAAGTTGACGAAGTGGAAGAAGTGGAGGAAGTGGAGGAAGTGGACGAAATGGACGAAGTGGATGAAGTGGATGGACTGTAGGAAGTGGAGGAAGTGGAGCAAGTCGAAGAAGTGGACGAAGATGACGAAGTGGACATAGTGGAGGAAGTGTACGAAGTTGACGAAGTAGAGGAAGTGGAGGAAGTGGACGAAGTGGACGAAGTGGACGAAGTTGACGAAGTGGATGAAGTGGAGGAAATGGAGGAAGTGGAGGAAGTTGAGGAAGTGGAGGAAGTAGAGGAAATGGAGGAAGTGGAGGAAGTGTAGGAAATGGACGAAGTGGACGATGTGGACGAAGTGGACAAAGTGGACGAAATGGAGGAAGTGGAGGAAGTGAAGGAAGTGGAAGAAGGGGAGGAAGTGGAGAAAGTGGTCGAAGAGGAAAAAGTGGACGAAGTGGAAGAGGTGGTGGAAGTGGAGGAAGTGGAGGAATTGGAGGAAGTGGAGGAAGTGGAGGAAATGGAGGAGGTGGAGGAAGTGCAGAAAGTGGACGAAGTGGACGATGTGGACGAAATGGAAGAAATGGAGGAAGGGGAGGAAGTGGAGGAAGTGGTTGAAGTGGACGAAGTAGACGAAGTGGACGAATTTCAGGAAGTGTACGAAGTGGAAGAAGGGGACGAAGTGGAGGAAGTAGACGAAGTGGACGAAGTGGATAAGATGGAGAAAGTGGAGGAAGTGGTCGAACTGGAGGAAATGGGGGAAGTGGAGGAAGTGGAGGAAGTGGGCGAAGTGGTAGAAGTGGAGGAACTGGAGGAAGTGGACGAAGTTGAGGAAGTGAAGGAAGTTTAGGAAGTGGTGGAAGTGGACGAAGTGGAATATGTGGACTAAGTGCACAAATTGGACGAAGTGGACCATGTGGACGAAGTGAGGAAGTGGAGGAAGTGGAAGGAAGTGGAGGAAGTTGAAGAAGTGGAGGAAGTTGAGGAAGTGCATGAAGTGGATGAAGTTGAGGAAGTGGATGAAGTTGAAGAAGTGGACGAAGTTGACGAAGTGGAGGAAGTGGAGGAGGAGGAGGAAGTGGAGGAAGTAGAGGTAGTGGAGGAAGTAGACGAAGTGGTCGAAATGGACGAAGTGGACGAAGTGGACGAAGTCTACGAAGTGGACGAAATTGACGAAGTGGACGAAGTGGACGAAATGGACGAAGTGGACGAAGTGGACGAAGTGGACGAAGTGGACGAAGTGGAGGAAGTGGGGCAAGATGAGGAAGTGGAGGAAGTGGAGGAAATAAAGGAAGTGGAGAAAGTGGACGAAGTGGACGATGTGGACGAAGTGGATGAAGTGGACAAAATGGAGGAAGTGGAGGAAGTGAGGGAAGTGGAGGAAGGGGAGGAAGTGGAGGAAGTGGTCGAAGTGAACGAAGTAGACAAAGTGGACGAAGTGGAAGAAGGGGACGAAGTGGAGGAAGTAGACGAAGTGGACGAAGTGGAGAAAGTGGAGAAAGTGGACGAAGTGGACGAAATTGACGAAGTGGAGGAAGTGGTCGAAGTGGAGGAAATGAAGGAAGTGGAGGAAGAGGAGGAAGTGGAGGAAGTGGAGGAAGTGGGCGAAGTGGTAGAAGCTGAGGAACTGGAGGAAGTGGAGGAAGTTGAGGAAGTGAAGGAAGTTGAGGAAGTGGTGGAAGTGGAGGAAGTGGAAGATGTGGACTAAGTGCACGAATTGGACGAAGTGGACCATGTGGACGAAGTGAGGAAGTGGAGGAAGTGGAAGGAAGTGGAGGAAGTTGAAGAAGTGGAGGAAGTTGAGGAAGTGGACGAAGTGGATGAAGTTGAGGAAGTGGACAAAGTTGACGAAGTGGAGGAAGTGGAGGAGGAGGAGGAAGTGGAGGAACTAGAGGAAGTGGAGGAAGTAGAGGAAGTGGAGGAAGTGGACGAAGTGGTCGAAGTGGACGAAATTGACGAACTGGACGAAGTGGACGAAATGGACGAAGTGGACGAAGTTGAGGAAGTGGAGGAAGTAGAGGAAATGGAGGAAGTGGAGGAAGTGAAGGAAGTGGAGGAAGTGGTCGAAGTGGTCGAAGTGGACGAAGTGGACAAAGTTGACGAGGTAGACGAAGTGGACGAAGTGGACGAAGTGCACGAAGTTGACGAAGTGGACGTAGTGGACGAAGTGTAAGAAGTGGAGGAAGTGGAGGAAGTTGAGCAAGTGGAGGAAGTGGAGGAAGTGGAGGAAGTGGAGGAAGTGGTCGAAGTGGACAAAGTGGACGAAGTGGGCGAAGTGGACGAAGTGGAGGAAGTGGAGGAAGTGGAGGAAGTTGAGGAAGTGGAGGAAGTAGAGGAAATGGAAGAAGTGGAGGAAGTGTAGGAAATGGACGAAGTGGACGAAGTGGACAAAGTGGACGAAATGGAGGAAGTGAAGGAAGTGGAAGAAGGGGAGGAAGTGGAGAAAGTGGTCGAAGAGGAAAAAGTGGACGAAGTGGTCGAACTGCACGAAGTGGACGAAGTGGAAGAAGGGGACAAAGTGGAGGAAGTAGACGAAGTGGAGAAAGTGGAGGAAGTGGAGGAAGTGGACGAAGTGGACAAAGTGGACAAAGTGGAGGAAGTGGAGGAAATGGAGGAAGTGGAGGAAGTGGGCGAAGTGGAGGAGGTTGAGGAAGTGGAGGAAGTGGACGAACTGGACGAAATTGTCGAAGCGGACGAAGTGGACGATGTTGACGAAGAGGACGAAGTGGATGAAGTTGAGGAAGTGGACGAAGTTGACGAAGTGGAGGAAGTGGAGGAGGACGAGGAAGTGGAGGAAGTAGAGGAAGTGGAGGAAGTGGACGAAGTGGTCGAAGTGGAAGAAATTGACGAACTGGACAAAGTGGACGAAATGGACGAAGTGGACGAAATTGAGGAAGTGGAGGAAGTGGAGGAAATGGAGGAAGTGGAGGAAGTGGAGGAAGTGGAGGAAGTGGTCGAAGTGGTCGAAGTGGTCGAATTGGACGAAGTTAACGAGGTAGACGAAGTGGACGAAGTGGACGAAGTGGACGAAGTGCACGAAGTTGACGAAGTGGACGTAGCGGACGAAGTGTAAGAAGTAAAGGAAGTGGAGGAAGTTCAGCAAGTGGAGGAAGTGGAGGAAGTGGTCGAAGTGGACAAAGTGGACGAAGTGAGCGAAGTGGACGATGTGGAGGAAGTAGAGGAAGTGGAGGAAGTTGAGGAAGTGGAGGAAGTAGAGGAAATGGAGGAAGTGGAGGAAGTGTAGGAAATGGACGAAGTGGACGATGTGGACGAAGTGGACAAAGTGGACGAAATGGAGGAAGTGGAGGAAGTGAAGGAAGTGGAAGAAGCGGAGGAAGTGGAGGAAGTGGTCGAAGTGGAAAAAGTGGATGAACTTGACGAAGTGGACGAACTGCACGAAGTGGACGAAGTGGAAGAAGGGGACAAAGTGGAGGAAGTAGACGAAGTGGAGGAAGTGGAGAAAATGGAGCAAGTGGACGAAGTGGACAAAGTGGAGGAAGTGGTCGAAGTGGAGGAAATGGAGGAAGTGGAGGAAGTGGAAGAAGTGGGCGAAGTGGAGGCGGTTGAGAGGTGGAGGAAGTGGACGAACTGGACGAATTGGTCGAAGCGGACGAAGCGGACGATGTTGACGAAGTAGACGAAGTGGACGAAGTTGAGGATGTGGAGGAAGTGGACAAAGTGGAGGAAGTGGAGGAAGTGGAAGAAGTGGAGGAAGTGGAGGAAGTTGAGGAAGTGGAGGAAGTGGAGGAAGTGGTTGAAGTGGACAAAGTCTACGAAGTGGACGAAGTTGACGAGGTGGACGAACTGGAGGATGTGGAGAAAATGGAGGAATTGGTGGAAGTGGAGGAAGTGGAGGAGGTGGAGGAAGTTGAGGAAGTGCAGAAAGTGGACGAAATGGAAGAAATGGAGGAAGGGGAGGAAGTGGAGGAAGTGGTTGAAGTGGTTGAAGTGAACGAAGTAGACGAAGTGGATGAACTGCACGAAGTGTACGAAGTGGAAGAAGGGGACGAAGTGGAGGACGTAGACGAAGTGGAGGAAGTGGACGAAGTGGAGAAGGTGGACAAAGTGGAGGAAGTGGTCGAAGTGGAGGAAATGGGGGAAGTGGAGGACGTGGATGAAGTGGTCGAAGTGGAGGAGTTTGGGGAAGTGGAGGAAGTGGACGAAGTGGTCGAGGTGGAAGAAGTGGAGGAAGTTCAGGAAGTGAAGGAAGTTGAGGAAGTGGAGGAAGTGGAGGAAGTGGACGAAGTGGACGAAGTGGAAGATGTGGACTAAGTGGACGAACTGGACGAAGTGGACCATGTGGACAAAGTGGAGGAAGTGGAGGAAGTGGAGGAAGTGGTTGAAGTGGACGAAGTAGAGGAAGTGGAAGGAAGTGGAGGAAGTGGACGAAGTCCAGGAGGTGGAGGATGTGGAGGAGGAGGAGGAAGTGGAGGAAATGGAGGAAGTGGACGAAGTGGAGGAAGTGGACGAAGTGGAGGAAGTGGACGAAGTGGTGGAAGTGGACGAAGTGGACGAAGTGGAAGAAGTGGAGGAAGTTGAGGAAGTGGAGTAAGTGGAGGAAATAGAGGAAGTGGAGGACGTCGAGGAAGTGGACGAACTGCACGAAGTGCACAAAGTGGAAGAAGGGAAAGAAGTGGACAAAGTAGATGAAGTGGAGGAAGTGGAGGAAGTGATCGAAGTGGAGGAAGTGGAGGAAGTGGAGGAAGTGGAGGAAGTGGGCGAAGTGGAGGAGGTTGAGGAAGTGGACGAACTGGACGAAGTGGTCGAAGTGGACGAAGTGGACGATGTTGACGAAGTGGACGAAGTGTAGGATGTCGAGGAAGTGGTCGCAGTGGTCGAAGTGGTCGTAGTGGACGAAGTGGAACAAGTGTTGGAAGTGAAGGAAGTGGAGGAAGTTGAGGAAGTGGAGGAAGTTGAGGAAGTGGATGAAGAAGTGGAGGAAGTGGACTAAGTGGAAGAAGGGGACGACATGGAGGAAGTAGACGAAGTGGAGGAAGTGGTCGAAGGGGACAAAGTTGACGAAGTGGATGAGGTGGACGAAGTGGAAGAAATGGAGGAAGTGGAGGAAGTTGAGGAAGTGGAGGAAGTTGAGGAAGTGGAGGAAGTGGATGAAGTGGAGGAAGTGGATGAAGTGGACGAAGTGTACGAACTGGACGAAGTGGAAGAAGGGGACGAAGTGGAGGAAGTAGACGAAGTGGAGGAAGTGGAGAAAGTGGTCGAAGTGGTCGAAGTGGTCGTAGTGGACAAAGTTGACGAAGTGGATGAAGTGGACGAAGTGGTCGAAGTGGACGAAGTGGAAGAAGTGCAGGAAGTGGAGGAAGTGGACGAAGTTGAGGAAGTGGACGAAGTTGAGGAAGTGGAGGAAGTGGTGGAAGTGGATGAAGTGGAGGAAGTGGATGAAGTGGACGAATTGGACGAAGTGGAAGAAGGGGACGAAGTGGAGGAAGTAGACGAAGTGGAGGAAGTAGAGAAAGTGGAGGAAGTAGAGAAAGTGGAGGAAGTTGACGAAGTGGAGCAAGTCGAAGTGGAGGAAATGGAAGAAGTGGAGAAAGTGGAGGAAGTGGAAGAAGTGGGCGAAGTGGACGACGTGGACGAAATGCTCAAAGTGGTCGAAGTGGTCGAAGCGCACGAAGTGCACGAAGAGGAAGAAGTGGAGGAAGTCGAGGAACTGGAGGAAGTTGAAGAAGTGGACGAAGTGGAGGAAGTTGATCAAGTGGAGGAAGTGGAGGAAGTGCAAGAAGTTGACGAAGTGGAGGAAGTGGACGAAGTGGAAGATGTAGACTAAGTGGACGAATTGGACCAAGTGGATCATGGTGACGAAGTGGAGGAAGTGGAGGAAGTAGACGAAGCGGACGAAGTGGTCGAAGTGGACGAAGTAGAGGAAGTGGAGGAAGTTGAGGAATTGGAGGAAGTTGAGGATATGGACGAAGTTGAGGAAGTGGTCGAAGTGGTCGAAGTGGAGGAAATGGAAGAAGTGGAGGAAGTGGAGGAAGTGGACGAAGTGGACGAAGTGGGCGAAGTGGACGACGTGGACGAAGTGGACGAAATGGACAAAGTTGTCGAAGTGGTCAGAGCGCACGAAGTGGACGAAGTGGACGAAGAGGAATGAGTGGAGGAAGTCGAGGAACTGGAGGAAGTTGAAGAAGTGGAGGAAGTAGAGGAAGTTGACGAACTGGAGGAAGTTGAGGAAGTGGAAGAAGTGGAGGAAGTGGAAGAAGTGGACAAAGTGGACAAAGTAGACGAACTGGAGGAAGTGGAAGAAGATCACGAAGTTGACGAAGTGGAAGAAGTGGAGGAAGTGAGGAAGTGGATGAAGTGGAGGAAGTGGACAAAGTGGACGAAGTGGAAGAACTGGAGGAAGTGAGGAAGTGGAGGAAGTGGACAAAGTGGACGATCTGGACGAAGTGGACGAAATTGACGAATTGGACGAAGTGGACCATTTGGACGAAGTGGAGGAATTGGAGGAAGCCTACGAAGTGGATGAAGTGGACGAAGCTGACGAACTGGACAAAATGGAGGAAGTGGAGGTAGTGGAGGGAGTGGAGGAAGGGGGGGAAGTGGACGAAGTGGTCGAAGTAGTCGAAGCGGACGAAGTTGACGATGTGGACGAAATTGACGAAGTGGACGAACTAGACCAAGTGAACGAAGTGGACGAAGGAGAGGAAGTCGAGAAAGTGGACAAAGTCGACGAACTGGGCGAACTGGAAGAAGTGGAAGAAGGTGACGAAGTGGAGGAAGTGGACGAAGTGGCGGAAGTGAAGAAAGTGGAGGAAGTTGACGAAGTGGTCGAAGTGGAGGTAATGGAGGAAGTGGACGAAGTGGACGAAGTGGGCGAAGTGGACGAAATGGACGACGTGGACGAAATGGACAAGGTGGTCGAAGTGGTCGAAGCGCACGAAGTGGAAGAAGTGGAGGAAGTCGAGGAAGTGGAGGAAGTTGAAGAATTGGACGAAGTTGACGAAGTGGAGGAAGTGGAGGAAGTGGAAGGAGTGGAGGAAGTGGAGGAAGTAGAGGAAGTTGAAGAAGTGGACGAAGATGATGAAGTTGACCTAGTGGAGGAAGTGGATGAAGTGGACGAAGTTGAGGAACTAGAGGAAGTTGAGGAAGTGGAGGAGGTGGAGGAAGTGGAGGAAGTGGACGAAGTTGACGAAGTGGACGAAGTTTAAGAAGTGGAGGAAGTGAAGGAAGTTAAAGCACTGGACGAAGTTGAGGCAGTGGAAGATGTGGTCGAAGAAGTGGAGGGAGTGGTGGAACTAGAGGAAATAGAGGAAGTTGAAGAAGTGGACGAAATGGAGGAAGTGGACAATGTTGACGAAGTGAAGGAAGTGGAGGAAGTGGAGGAGGTGGATGAAGTGGACGAAGTGGGAGAAGTAGACGAAGTGGAGGAAGTGGAGGAAGTGGAGGAAGTGGAGGCAGTGGAGGAAATGGAGGAAGTGGACGAAGTTGACGAAGTTGAAGAAGTTGAAAAGTTGACGAAATGGAGGAAGTGTAGGAGCTGGTCGAAGTGAAGGATGTGTACGAATTTCACGAAGTGGACGAAGTTGACGAATTATCTAGGACTAATTATTTGCATTATTAATTGTAGGGAAATTATTGGATAATATTTGGGACATTTGAAGGTTAAATGAGAGGTGTGTGCTTGGAAAGAAGAGAGGGCCCATGAGAAGGAACTTTGGAGTAGCATGTGAAGGGGTTATGAAAAGAAAAAATGCTGCACATGGGAATCAACTTTGATGTCCAACTCATGGTCCAGCAAGTTTGGAGAGTTGGAAAAAGGGTGCTACGTCCAGTAAAATTGGGGGTGTGTCCAGCAACACTTGGGCTTCATGCGGAGAATGGGAAGTAGCAAGGGTGCACATCCAGCAAGCACTTCACGGGCCACACAAGAGGTCCAACACGCGTCCAGCACTCCACGCAACTTTGTAGGAAGCACACGCACACGCACACGCCAGCGGACGGCCTGGACACACGGTCCAGGGGCTTCACTCAACTTGGCAAGCATCCAGCACTGGATGAATGAAGGGGTGTCAAAAGCAAGGTCCAGAAGCACGTGGAGAGGGAGATGCATTCAGCAGCTTGACACGGTCCAGGATCTTTTCACTTAGAGCCGCCACTTGAGAGTTGGGCTTGGTAGCTGCCACGGAAGAGAAAGAAAAGAAGCACACGGTCCAGAAAAATGGAGTGCTGCAGGGAGTAAGTAAGGTCACGGGATGGAGAATAGAAAAAGGGTGCTCCAGCCGCCACTTACGTTTGCTACTGGGGGGATGGCGTTGAACATTTTGGAATGAGAGAAGCACTCTTCCTTTATTGTGCTGATTCTTATGTTGAAAGAGAGGTTACATTTCAATTTGTATTTGTTTTATTCAAATGGAGGGAGAACCACCGAGAGAAAGGAGGGCACATGGAGATGAGTCATTTTTAGTGGTGTATTGGCCTGCTGGAACGTTTTTATTTTTGAAGAAAAAGATGTGAATGATGTTACGGTGTGAGGCCTTGGAAAATTAAACCGTAAGCCATCTGTCTAATCCAATTAAATGCACTAATGAGTCACCTGACTGCTCTCATTAATGCACTGCGCCACACACTCAGTCTCATTAAAAACGCACTCACACACTCTGACGCACGCCTGCCAAATGTCACTTTGGAACCTTCTGAATCTGTAGTGGAAAACAGGTGTCCGCATGAGAGTGCACGTCCGTTTGACGTTGGGAAGAAGGAAATGAATTTCTGAAAACACTTCTTCTCACTCTCTGCATTCACCTTCTTCCTCACGAAACTCTGGCCTTTCTTCTTCTCCAACTTCTCTCTAGAAATCCTTCAACTTCTCTCTACTGTTACTCACCCGTTTACTCTCCGATCACGTTTCAGAACCGTAGGAACGTCCCCTACGCCGTGAGCTTCATTTTGGACCGAACCACTTTCGGTTCCGTAACCGGTAAGTTTCCCAGCCAAGACGTTTGGTTCTGTGATACATGCAAACTAATATTCAGTTGCATGCAAGGGTATAAACTGAGTTCTCTGAATTTTTCCTTGGTTAGACTTAGTTGAAGAGCGTAAGAAAGATCGTGGAGGGTAGAAAGCCATAGTTGGGCAAGTCCAAGTTATACTGTTAGACGTACACTGTTATCCAGGTAAGGGAAGCTTATTAATTTAATTTATACTTGTATGTTATATGAAAATATGAGATGAACTGGATGCATGAGCTGTATGCTGATTGATTGGTTGTGAACGATCGTTGTTATGCATGAGATGAATATGATATCCGTTGGTTGAACTCCATTATGATTTTGATACGTATGGTTTGAACGTTGGATGATTTTCTGTATAGTTGATTTGTTAATATGATGAGTTCTATAAAGTATGTGAATTAATGATGTATATGAAAGCATAAGATTATGAATCGTATGCGGAATGTGAGTTAAGATAGTTGAAAAATCTGGATATAATAATTCTCTCTATGATAAATTACGCTCGTCACCGTACGGTCTTATACCGTTCGGTTTCCCTGAAATTTGACTTAGAATGGAATTCTTTCATTCGAAAAGAATTCTGATCTAGAACGAGCGTCCCCATTCGAATTACTATGTTTGAGCGTTCGGCTCAGCATAGAGATATCGTATACATTAAAATTAAATAATATTAAAATAAATAGCGCTCGGTCTTATACCAAGCGTTTGTCCTAAATAGCGCTCGGTCTTGTACCAAGCGTTCGTCATGATTGGTGCTCGGTCATCTACCCAGCGTTCGTTTTAATGTAGTGTTCGGTCTTATACCGAACGCTCGTCCTTATCTTTGAATTCTTAACGGACGTAACTAGCGTTCGTCCAATTACTTAGTAAATGTATATGGTTGCGTTCGGTCATTGACTGGCAATCAATTCCTTTAAACTAATGATTCTCAGTATAGTCAATTTCTTGTCTTGTTGTATCTTCATCCAATTGGATTCGACTTAACACCTTGGTACTTAGAATATTTTGGATATTGGTTGTATCACTCTAGAGTCATTGCATTCAAATGAATTGAGTAGCTGTGTCGTTCGTCAAATAATCATGTGTCGTTCTATTCTAATTGGTAACGAGTTCTACTCGATCTCACTGTTCACGTTCGTCCTCGTCCTTCAGAGGGTTGAACGCTCGTCTTTTTATGAAAGTGGAACAAAGAATGAAAATGTATTTAAGAGGAAGTATTATGATGTGCGAACACTATAAGAATTGAATTTATGATTGTGGAATTTGAACGAGCGTTCCAGGGAGGAACGACTCTTACATATATTGAATATTAAATTTGGTAAAGTATGACTGTGGATAAGTTAAGACTCGCTGTCCATCCTGATGTTCCGTGAGTACTCATCCTCATGTAGAGGGAGTATGTCATGTGTGGGAACGGCAGGAGGTCCTTAGTCCATAAGTTAACATGGGCGACGTAAGAACGAACTAACCTCGAGTGGCAGCTGTTTGGTGTATCCCAGTTACTACATCACTCGGGTGCAAGGACGCTTGTAACTACATAGATTCATACAGTCCGGACGGTCGGTCTAGTATATATATATATTTTTTTCAGATGATGTTATAAGTTAAGTTATGTGCTTATGTGAATTGAAATGTTAGAGTATATGTTGATGTATAAATTAAGTTACTTAAGCTTACCCTTTTGTTCTTTCCTTGTGTTGTCTACTGTCTATGTACGTTCGTCCTGTCTTGCAATGATCATCCGTGTGGATGTGAGCAGAAGGCGAGGCCACTCTGGAAGACGTCATTGAAGAAGAAAATCTGGTCGAGGTGGAAGTCAAAGCCGAGCCTTAGAACGCTCGTTTATGTTAGGAATGTAAATGTTAGTTTCCATTTTGACGTTCGGTTAAATATTTTGTAAAACCGTTCGTTCTAGACTTTCCCTGTTTTGCGCTTAGTGCACGTTTAATTCTGTATTAAAACCGTTCGGCTTTGGAACCTCGTTTTATTAATGTAAAGACTGAAATGTTTACTGTTAATTGTAATTAATTCTAATTATGGTAATTACTGTATTTTGGGATGTTACATACGGTGTTAGGAAAAAGTTTACTTTATTTTCATGTCGCAGATTACACATTGTCCTTTTCATTTTTCTGTGTTCAAACATTTTGTTTTTATTGAAGTTTTCAATCTAGTATTTTGGTGTGCACGGTGTCCGAGAATGAATGAAGAAACAAAGTGTTGTCCGTGATGTGGAGCAAGGAAGAGGTGTTCGGTTCTTACTTTTTCATGCTTGAGTCATTTTATTTTCATATCTTATATATTAAAGTGGATTTAGGTTGAAACAGCTAGCTCATTTCATTCTCATCTTCTTCAATTTCACGTTTGAATTCAATAAGTATAAATTATATTCTATATATGCATTCAAGAAGCAGCATGTTTATTTAAATCACTTTATTTCTTACGTATTTTTAATTCATTGAATTTTGTGATTGATAACAGTTGAAAAACTGTTATTTTCATGCTTAAAAGTGATACTAAAAGCAACCTTTAGACTTAGAAACTAGCTTGAAATCATGCATTTTGTTTATATTTTCAGAAATAAGAGAGCTGGACAGGTTTATGCTTGATTTGAGTGTTTTTGTGCAGGTTTTGAGGTGAATTTGGTGAAAGAAGTGAAGAATGAGAGAGAGGACATTAGAAAAGACAAGAAAGAGTGCAAAAAGAGAAGTCGAAGGCACCGCTCAGCGGCAAACTACCGCTGAGCGGCACTCAAGAGGTGGCGTTGGAACCGCTGAGGGGCAAATGGCCGCTGAGGGGAAGAAAGAAGACGCGTAACCACCGCTGAGCGGTAAATGGCGCTGAGCGGCACTTTTTGGGCTTGGGCTTTTGTAATCTTTTGTAACTCTAGATTAGTATATAAGGGCTTGCACGTCCTATAGTTAGGATCTTTGGCAGAAACGAGGCAAACACTCTCTCTTTCACCCCTTTGAAGGAGGATCTTGGATGCTCAGGCTACCTCTTCACCTTTATTGGGTTTATTCTTTCATACTTTCATTGTTATTCATCTAGGTTCACCATGAATATGGTGAACTAAACCTTGTATGTTTGTTGGGGAATCAATGTAATCTCTTGAAGCTCTCATATATGGATTTGTTGAATACATCTTTGAATTAAGACATATGCTTTCTTTTCATCATTAGTTAGGGTTTTTCCTCTTTGCTCAATGCTTGCATTGTTTAACTCATTCTAATGCATGATTATTGGTTTTGTTGATACGGACACGTACGGGGAAATCTAGATCCGGGGAATTTCTCCCAATATTTTACTGACAATATTATATTGGTTGCCTTAAGCTCCTGCGGTAATGAACTAATCATTAGGAATGCTAGGAATTGTATGAACTATTTGATTAGGGAGAAGCCATCTAGAATGGTACATTAGTGAGTGGCATTAACAATGATGATTTGAATGTTGAATTCCTAAAATATATGAGAGTGGATGAGATGAAATTGACCCCCAACAACATATTCATTCATTTAATCCATTGAAAGTGTTTATCTTATGTCTTTGCCATTGATCAATTCATGCATACATGTTTATTTTCGTCTTGCATATTAAAATTTCAATCATTGTTTTCTTAAGTCTTAGCTAATCAAGAAATCACATAACTAAACTAGGCCGTGAGTCCTTTGGGAAGAACGATACTTGGTCTTACCAAGTTTTATTACTTGAACGATTCGGTCATACTTGCCGATTGTGAAACAAGTTTGTGACATCATATTTTGGTGCTTACAAATTTGTCCATCAAGTTTTTGGCGCCGTTGCCGGGGACTCGTGGTTTAACTGGTTAATTTGTGTGATTATTGATTATCTTTGACTTATTTTTTTATTTTTAATTTAAATTTCGAATTTTTTTAATTTTATTTTATTTTTCTGTTTATATTTTTCAGTTTGTATTTTATTTGATTTTATTTTATTTTTCTGTTTTCTGTTTTTCTGTTTTCTATTTTTATTTTCTGTTTTTTATTTTTCGGTTTTTATTTGATTTGATTTTATTTTAGGTTAAATTAGATTAGATTTTTTTTTTAGGTTAGATTTTATTTTTATTTTTTTTAGATTAGATTTTATTTTATTTTATTAGATTTTATCTTTTTATCTTTTTAGGTTAGATTTTATTTTATTCTTATTCTATCTTTTAGGTTAGGTTAGATTTTATTTTATTTTATCTTTTAGATTAGATTTTATTTTTTAGATTAGGTTTTATTCTATTTTATTTGATTCTATCTTCTAAATCTTTTATCTTCTTATATCTTTTAAATCTTTAGTTTTTTCTCTATCTTTTTGTGCTAACAATTGTTTTTAGGGTTTTGTGCCTAATGTCTGCAGAATGCAATTTGGTCAAGAGTTTAACTATAGGGGCACTCAATTCTACCAAAGTAATCTCAACCAATGGTGGGAACCTCACTCAAGCATGGATCAAAGCCAATTTTGGCAAGCTGCTGGACAATTTGAGAACCAACCACAACAACAATGGCAGCAACAACCCTTTCTATCAGGAAGTTTGGATAGGTTGGAGGACACCCTTCAACGATTTTTGAAAAATTCCGACTCTACTCAGAAAAGCATTGAAGAATCATGTAAAAGAATGGAGATGCAACTTCGTCACATTAGTCAGATATTAAATGATGATGTTAATACTGATGTTAACCTTAAGGAGGAAGGGCAAGTCATTATCACTGAAAGTGACAAGATTCTTGATGAGGAAAAATTAGAGGGAGATGAGGAAAGGGTAGAGAGAAAAGAGAAAGAAGAGTTGAGTGAGAAAGATAAAGATGAAGAAAAAGAAAAAGAATTGGTTGAGAGAAAAGAGAGAAAGAAAATTTGTGTGAAGATAAAGAAGTTGAGGAGAAAAAGAGAAAGGAAGAAAAAAATAAAAGAAGAGAAAAAGAGAAAATTTAGGGAGAGAAAAAGGAAGAAAAAGAAGATGAGAGGAAAGAAGAAGAAATCACATGAAAAATCACATCCTCATCTAAAGAAGAATCATAGGAAGGAAAAGAAATTTAAGTGCTTTATGGAAATCTTCAAGAAATTGGAGATTAAAGTTCCTATGATTGAGACATTGCAACAGGTTCCTGGTTTGATCAAATTTCTGAAGAAGTTCAGTAGAAAGAAGAAAAGGAAGAAGGAACATGAGCTTTACTGGGTCAAGCTAATGACGTTAAAAGAGCGCTTGCTGGGAGGCAACCCAGTGGATTTAAAAACTTTTGATTTGATTTTGTAATTTATAATTTGTGAACATTATTCTGGACATTATTTTGTTGGATCTAGCATCTACTGAAGGATGCTAGGTGATTAAGTATCTACTGAAGGATACTAAGTTTGTAACACCTACTGATGGGTGTTGGTGAGAAGATTTTGCACCTACTGATGGGTGCTGGTAAGTTTGAAACACCTACTGATGGGTGTTGGTGGATTTTGGGTCAGGCTCGTGACGTTAAACAAGCGCTACCTGGGAGGCAACCCAGTTGATTGATTGTTTTCTGTTTGTTTATTTTTAGGATTTGCATAAGCATTTTTAACATTGAATTGCAGGGAATCTATGAGGGGTATGTTAGGAAGGCACTTAGGTCAAGAAAAGAAGGAGAAGGGCACATCACGAAAGTGCCGCTGAGCGGCAATTACCGCTGAGCGGTACTATCGCAGATGGGCTTAAGTTCCCCTTAGCGGAACCCGAGCCCATTGGGGTATTTTTAAACCCTAAGCTGCGCGTTTTTATATTTTCAGGCTCTTCTCTGCACACACACTCCCACATACCTTTTCCAAGGTTCTCCACATCTTTTCCCTATTCCCTTTTAAGAAAATCTCCCTTTCACTCACTTTCTCACTAGTTTTCCATCTAAGTTTGGGGTTGGGAGAGAGCATCATTGAAGGGGTGATTTCTTCATTGTGGTTTACTAATGCTTAACAATGTATCTGTTGGTTTTGTGAATTATGTTTGATGTAGGGATGGCCTCCTCATCGGGCAAAAAGAATCAAGACTATAAGATTCAAGAAGAGGAAGATACAGAGAGCTCGGACTGATGAGGAGCTGAGATAGCATTTACTGATGAATGCTATCATATGATTATGCTTTTGTGGTTTAAGTTTTCTGAACTTATTTGTTTTTGTTTTTAGATTAGGGTTTGATGTACTCTATTGAACACCTGGTTCCTTATGATGGTTTGCTATTAACTGTGATTGTGTGATAAGTAATGATTGAATGATGCTTATTGATTGATTGATGTTGAGGTGATGTGCACATTAAAATGCTTATACAGGTGATTCACAAGCTTTGTGAACAAATGCATAATATCATGATTGTGATTGTGAAATTAAGCAGGATGTGCATGTCAAATGTGAATGAGCTTATATGTGAGGTTTTGAGCTCCAGAGTTGTTATTGTTGAATGCTATTACTTTGAAAGCATGAATGACTTTGCCCAGGTTTTCTATGATTGAATCAATTGCTTATTTTGCATCATATGATCAAAGGCCGTGTTTTTGAAACCCTTTTTATTGGCCAAATTCATAAAGTTAGCCTTCTAAAAGAGAACACGTTGTGTTCTATCCTTTGAACCCTTAGCCTTAAATATACACTGAACACCCTTGATTGAAAATCTTTACCTTGAGTTAAGTAGAAGATCTTGTGTGGTATTGTTAAATGTTCAAGTTTGGGGTTATTGGGGAAACATGAAAAAGGAAAAAGCATTGAGCTAACAGCTAAAAAGTAAGAATATGCAAAGAAAAGAAAAGAAAAAGAAGCAAAGCTCAATGCAAATGCAAAAGCAAAGGCAAAAGAAAGTTGGGAATGAATAAGAAGATTGTGTTGTTATGATTCTCTTAACTCAAGGATTTTGTGATCCAGAAAAACCAATTTTCTTGTTAGCCCAGCCACATTATAAGCCATTGAAAAGTCCTTGTGATGATGCATGCTTGTGAATGTATTGATTGTGGTTAAATGAAAGGCAAAGTTGATTCATGTGACATTGTGATAGTGGAGTGAATGAGTGAAACACTTTACCTCTTATACACTTGTGTGTTGAGTGAAAAACTTTACCTAGTGAGGAAAGATTCCATAAGCACATGAACATCCATGCTTAATTGATTAATCATTCATGAAAAATAGCATTTGTTGGAACTTAAATGACTTTGTGAACACTAAAGCATGTGCACATCTTGAATTAACTCTTGGTCATAAGTTTGAGTGAAGTTATTACTTATCTTGAAAAGAGGATTTTGAATGAGTGAACCATCATATGAATTGGTTGGAGATGGAGTTACATTTTGTTTGCTTGAGGACAAGCAAAGTTCTAAGTTTGGGGTTGTGATAACAGTTGAAAAACTGTTATTTTCATGCTTAAAAGTGATACTAAAAGCAACCTTTAGACTTAGAAACTAGCTTGAAATCATGCATTTTGTTTATATTTTCAGAAATAAGAGAGCTGGACAGGTTTATGCTTGATTTGAGTGTTTTTGTGCAGGTTTTGAGGTGAATTTGGTGAAAGAAGTGAAGAATGAGAGAGAGGACATTAGAAAAGACAAGAAAGAGTGCAAAAAGAGAAGTCGAAGGCACCGCTCAGCGGCAAACTACCGCTGAGCGGCACTCAAGAGGTGGCGTTGGAACCGCTGAGGGGCAAATGGCCGCTGAGGGGAAGAAAGAAGACGCGTAACCACCGCTGAGCGGTAAATGGCGCTGAGCGGCACTTTTTGGGCTTGGGCTTTTGTAATCTTTTGTAACTCTAGATTAGTATATAAGGGCTTGCACGTCCTATAGTTAGGATCTTTGGCAGAAACGAGGCAAACACTCTCTCTTTCACCCCTTTGAAGGAGGATCTTGGATGCTCAGGCTACCTCTTCACCTTTATTGGGTTTATTCTTTCATACTTTCATTGTTATTCATCTAGGTTCACCATGAATATGGTGAACTAAACCTTGTATGTTTGTTGGGGAATCAATGTAATCTCTTGAAGCTCTCATATATGGATTTGTTGAATACATCTTTGAATTAAGACATATGCTTTCTTTCATCATTAGTTAGGGTTTTTCCTCTTTGCTCAATGCTTGCATTGTTTAACTCATTCTAATGCATGATTATTGGTTTTGTTGATACGGACACGTACGGGGAAATCTAGATCCGGGGAATTTCTCCCAATATTTTACTGACAATATTATATTGGTTGCCTTAAGCTCCTGCGGTAATGAACTAATCATTAGGAATGCTAGGAATTGTATGAACTATTTGATTAGGGAGAAGCCATCTAGAATGGTACATTAGTGAGTGGCATTAACAATGATGATTTGAATGTTGAATTCCTAAAATATATGAGAGTGGATGAGATGAAATTGACCCCCAACAACATATTCATTCATTTAATCCATTGAAAGTGTTTATCTTATGTCTTTGCCATTGATCAATTCATGCATACATGTTTATTTTCGTCTTGCATATTAAAATTTCAATCATTGTTTTCTTAAGTCTTAGCTAATCAAGAAATCACATAACTAAACTAGGCCGTGAGTCCTTTGGGAAGAACGATACTTGGTCTTACCAAGTTTTATTACTTGAACGATTCGGTCATACTTGCCGATTGTGAAACAAGTTTGTGACATCATATTTTGGTGCTTACAAATTTGTCCATCAGTGATGAAATGCATTTAATGTTAAGTTAAAAGTTCATATTCAATTGGTTCATGAATACGTGCATGGAGGAAGTTGACGAAGTGGAGGAAGTGGAGGGAGTGACGAAGTGGAGGAAGTGGATGAAGTGGAGGAAGTGGAGGAAACGGAGGAAGTGGACCAAATGGTCGAAGTTGACAAAGTTGATGAAGTGGAAGAAGTAGAAGAAGTGGACGAAGTTGATGAATTGGAGGAAGTGGAGGAAGATGACGAAGTGGACGAAGTGGAAGAAGCGGAGGTAGTGGAGGAGGTGGAGGAAGTTCAAGAAGTGGACGAAGTTGACGAAGTGGACGAACTGGACGAAGTGGAGGAAATGGAGGAAACGGAGGAAGCAGACGTAGTGGACGAAGTGGGGAAGTGGACGAAGGGGAGGAAGTGGAGGAAGTGGACGAAGTGGAGGAAGTTGAAGAAGTGGACGAATTTGGGGAGGTGGAGGCAGTCAAGGAAGTTGACGAAGTGGAGGAAGTGGATGAAGTGGACGAAGTTGACAAAGTTGACGAAGTGGACAAAGTAGAGGAAGTTGAGGAAGTGGAGGAAGTGGAGGAAGTAGACGAAGTGGAGGAAGTTGAGGAAGTTGAGGAAGAGTAGGAAATGGACGAAGTGGGGGAGGTGGAGGAAGTGGAGGAAGTTGACGAAGTGGACGAAGTGGACGAAGTGGACGAAGTGGACGAAGTGGACGAAGTGGACGAAGTGGACGAAATTGACGAAGTGGACGAAGTGGAAGAAGTGCAGGAAGTTGAAGAAGTGGACGAAGTTGACGAAGTGGAGGAAGCGGAGGAAATGGAGGAATTGGACGAAGTGGAGGAAGTGGAGGAAGTGGACGAAGTGGAGGAAGTGGAGGAAGTGGACGAAGTGGAGGAAATGGACAAAGTGGACGAAGTGGAAGAAGTTGAGGTAGTGGAGGAAGTGGAGGAAGTGGAGGAAGTTGAAGAAGTGGACGAAGTTGCCGAAGTGGAGTAAGTGGATGAGGTTGACGAAGTGGACGAAGTGGACAAAGTGGACGAAGTGAATGAAGTGGACGAAGTGGAAAAAGTGGACGAAGTGGACGAAGGGGACGAAGGGGACGAAGTGGAGGAAGTGGACGAAGTTGAGGAAGTGGACGAAGTGGACAAAGTGGAGGATGTGGACGAAGTGGACAAAGTGGAGGATGTGGAGGAAATGGACGAAGTCGACGAAGTGGTCGAAGTGGACGAAGTGGACGAAGTGGACGAAGTGGACGAAGTGGAGGAAGTTGAAGAAGTGGACAAAGTGGACGAAGTGGAGGAAGATGACGAAGTGGAAGAAGTGGAGGTAGTGGAGGAAGTAAAGGAAGTGGAGGAAGTTGAAGAAGTGGAGGAAGTTGACGAAGTGGAAGAAGTGGAGGAAGTGGAGGAAATGGAGGAAGCACACAAAGTGGAGGAAGTGGACGAAGGAGAGGAAGTGGAGGAAGTGGGCAAAGTGGAGAAAGTGGACGAAGTGGAGGAAGTTGAGGAAGTTGAGGAAGTGGACGAATTGGGCGAGGTGGAGGCAGTCGAGGAAGTTGACGAAGTGGAGGAAGTGGACGAAGTTGACAAAGTGGACGAAGTGGACGAAGGGGATGTAGGGGACGAAGGGACGAAGTGGAGGAAGTGGAGGAAATGGAGGAAGTGGAGGAAGTGGACGAAGTGGACGAAGTGGAGGAAGTGGAGGAAGTGGAGGAAGTGGAGAAAGTTGAAGAAGTGGAGGAAATTGACGAAGTAGAGTATGTGGAGGAAATGGAGGAAGTGGAGGAAGTGCACGAAGTGGTCGAAGTGGACGAAGTGGAGGAAGTGGACGAAGTAGAGGAAGTAGAGGAAGTGGAAAAAGTGGAGGAAGTTGAAGAAGTGGATGAAGTGGAGGAAGTGGAGGAAATAGAGGAAGTGGACGAAGCGGTCGAAGTGGACGAAGTGGACAAAGTGGAGGAAGTTGAGGAAGTGGACGAAGTGGAGGAAGTGGACGAAGTGGAGGAAGTTGAGGAAGTTGAGGAAGTGGACGAAGTGGGGGAGGTGGAGGAAGTGGAGGAAGTTGACGAAGTGGAGGAAGTGGACGAAGTTGAGGAAGTGGACGAAGTGGAGGAAGTTGAAGAAGTGGACGAAGTCGAGCAAGTTGAGGAAGTGGTTGAAGTCGACGAAGTGGTCGAAGTGGACGAAGTAGAGAAGTTGACAAAGTGGAGGAAGTGGACGAAGTGGACGAAGTGGAAGAAGTGGACGAAATGGACGAACTGGACGAGTAGACGATATGGACAAAGTTGAAGAAGTGGACGAAGTTGACGAAGTGGAGGAAGTGGACAAAGTGGAGGAAGTTGACGAAGTGGAGGAAGTGGAGGAATTTGACGAAGTGGACGGTGAGGACGAAGGGGACAAGGTGGAGGAAGTGGAGGAAATGGAGGAAGTTGAAGAAGTGGACATAGTGGGCGAAGTGGACGAAGGGGAGGAAATGGAGGAAGTGGACGAAGTGATCGAGGTGGACGAAGGGGAAGAAGTAGACGAAGTGGTCGAAGTCGACGAAGTTGACGAAATTGACGAGTTGGACGAAATTGACGAAGTGGATGAAGAGGACGAAGTGGAAGAAGTGGACGAAGTGGAGGATGTGGACGAAGTGCACGAAGTTGACGAAGTGGAGGAAGTGGAGGAAGTAGACGAAGTAGAGGAAGGTGACGAAGTGGACGAAGTGGACGAAGGGGACGAGGTGGACGAAGTGGAGGAAGTTGGGGAAGTGAAGGAAGTGGACGAAGTGGAGGAAGTGAAGGAAGTTGAGGAAGTGGAGGAAGTGGAGGAAGGGGACGAAGTGGAAGAAGTGGAGGAAGTGGAGGTAGTTGAAGAAGTGGACGAAGTTCACGAAGTGGAGGAAGTGGAGGAAGTGGAGGAAGTAGACGAAGTGGAGGAAGTGGAGGAAAGGGAGGAAGTTGAGCAAGTTGAGGAAATGGACGAAGCAGAGGAAGTGGAGGACGTGGAGGAAGTTGACTAACCGTAGGAAGTGGAGGAAGTTGACAAAGTGCAGGAAGTGGTGGAAATTGAGGAAGTAGACGAATTGGAGGAAGTGGAGGAAAGGGAGGAAGTTGAGGAAATGGACGAAGCGAAGGAAGTGGAGGACGTGGAGGAAGTGGAGGAAGTTGACTAACCGTAGGAAGTGGAGGAAGTTGACAAAGTGGAGGAAGTGGAGGAAATTGACGAAGTGGAGGAATTTGAGGAAGTGAAGGAAGTTGACGAAGTGGTCGAAGTGGACGAAGTTGACGAATTTGACGAAGTGGACGAAGTGGAGGAAGTGGAGGAAGTGGAAGAAGTGGACGAAGTTGACAAAGTTGACGAAGTGGAACAAGGGGACGAAGTTGCCAATGTGGAGGAAGTGAAGGAAGTGGTGGAGGAAGATGACGAAGTGGAGGAAGTGGAGGAAGTGGACGAAGTTGACGAAGTGGACAAAGTGGACAAAGGGGACGAAGTGGCGGAAGTGGAGGAAGTGGAGCAAGTGGAGGAAGTTGAAGAAGTGGAGGAAGTGGATGAAGTGGGGGAAGTGGAGGAAGTGGAAGAAGTGGAGGAGATGGAGGAAGTGGTCGAAGTGGACGAAGTGGAAGAAGTGGACGAAGTGATCGAAGTCGACGAAGTGCACGAAGTGGATGAAGTGGATTATGTGGACGAAGTGGAGGATTTGGAGGAAGGGAGGAAGTTGAGGAAGGGGACGAAGTGTAAGAAGTGGAGGAAGTGGGGGAAGTGGACGAAGTGGACGAAGACGAAGTGGACAAAGTGGAAGAAGTGGACGAAGTTGACGAAGTGGACGAAGTGGACGAAGTGGACGAAGTGGTCGAAGTCGACGAAGTGGACGATGTTGACCAAGTGGAAGAAGTGGAAGAAGTGGACGAAGTTCTTCATGTGGAGGAAGTGGAGGAAGATGACGAAGGGGAAGAAGTGGACGAAGTAGAGGAAGTTGACGAAGTGGAAGAAGTGGACGAAGTTGACGAAGTGGAAGAAGCGGAAGAAGTGGACAAAGTTGACGAAATGGAGGAAGTGGCGGAAGTGGAGGAAGATGACGAAGTGGACAAAGTGGAGGAAGTGGAGGAAGTTGACGAAGTGGACAAAGTGGAAAAAGGGGACAAAGTGGAGGAAGAGGAGCAAGTGGAGGAATTGGAGGAAGTTGAAGAAGTGGACGAAGTGGAGGAAGTGGTGGAAGTGGAGGAAGTGGAAGAAGTGGAGGAAACGGAGGAAGTGGACGAAGTGGTCGAAGTAGACGAAATGGTCGAAGTCGACGAAGTGGATGAAGTGGATTAAGAGGGCGAAGTGGAGGAATTGGAGGAAGGGGAGGAAGTTGAAGAAGGGGACGAAGTGGAGGAAGTGGAGGAAGTGGAGGAAGTGGAGGAAGCGGAGGAAGGGGAGGAAGTGGTGGAAGTGGCGGAAGTGGACGAAGTGGAGGAAGTGGAGGAAGTAGGCGATGTGGACGAAGTGGAGGAGGTGGAGGAACTGGACTAAGTGGAGGAAGTGGACGAAGTGGCGGAAGAGGAGGAAGTGGAGGAAGTGGACGAACTGGAGGAAGTGGAGGAAGTGGAGGAAGTTGACGAAGTGGAGGAAGTGGAGCAAGTGGAGCAAGTGGAGCAAGTGGAGGAAGTGGAGGAAGTGGAGGAAGTGGCGTAAGAGGAGGAAGAGGACGAAGTGGCGGAAGAGGAGGAAGTGGACGAAGTGGACGAAGTGGACGAAGTGGAGGAAATGGAGGATGTTGACGAAGTGGAGGAAGTGGAGCAAGTGGAGGAAGTTGACGAAGTGGACGAAGTCGGCGAAGGGGACGAAGTGGAGGTAGTGGAGGACATGGACGAAGTGGAGGAAGTATAGGAAGTGGAGGAAGTTGAAGAAGTGGAGGAAATGGAGGAAGTGGAGGAAGTTGACGAAGTGGACGAAGGGGAGGAAGTGGAGGAATTTGACGAAGTGGACGAAGGGGACGAAGTGGACGAAGTGGAGGAAGCTGAAGAAGTGGACATAGTGGACGAAGTAGAGGGAATGGAGGAAGTGGTCGTATTGGACGAAGTGGACAATTTGGATGAAGTGGAAGAAGTGGACGAAGTGGCGAAGTGGACCAAGTGGTCGAAGACGATGAAGTTGAAGAAATTGACGAAGTGGACGAAGTGCAAGAAGTGGATGAAGTGGATGAAGAGGACGAAGTAGACTTAGTGGAGGAGGTGGACGAAGTGGACGAAGTTGACGAAGTGGAGGAAGTGGAGGAAGTGGAGGAAGTGAAGGATGTAGACGATGTGGACGAAGTGGAGGAAGTGGACTAAGTGGAGGAAGTGGACGATGGGGCGGAAGTGGAGGAAGTGGAGGAAGTGGAGGAAGTTGACGAAGTGGAGGAAGTGGAGGAAGTGGAGCAAGTTGACGAAGTGGACGAAGTGGGCGAAAGGGACGAAGTGGAGGACATGGAGGAAGTGGAGGAAATGGAGGAAGTAGAGGACGTGGAGGAAGTGGAGGAAGTTGAAGAAGTGGACGAAGTGGACGAAGTCGAGGAAGTGGAGGAAATGGAGGAAGTGGAGGAAGTGGACGAAGTGGTCGAAGTGGACGAAGTTGACGAAGTGGACGAAGTGGAGGAAGTGGACGAAATGGATGAAGATGAAGAAGTGGACGAAGTTGATGAACTTGACAAAGTGGACGAAACGGACGAAGTGGAACAAGTGGACGAAGTTGACGAAGTGGAGGAAGTTGACGAAGTTGAGGAAGTGGAGGAAGTGGAGGAAGTGGAGGAATTTGACGAAGTGGACGAAGTGGACGAAGGGGACGAAGTGGAGGAAGTGGAGGAAGCTGAAGAAGTGTGTTAGAATCGCTGCAGCGGAATTGTTAGCGTGGAATAACAAACCAAGAGGGTTTTTAATACGAACGTGTGCCTTTTAATTTCTACTCAATTAAACTTACCAAGCAAATAATAAAGACAAATAAAGAGAGTAAGGTTGAGAGAAATTTGCATAGATGATTTTATCCTGGTTCGGATCTTACCAAACCTACGTCCAGTCGCTTATCTCAAACAAGATAAACCTTTTTCACTAACACAAAACAATTACAAATTACAATCACAAAGAAACACAATTTGTAAAAGTTTAGAAACCACCTCTCTTGATACCACAAGAGATGAACCTACACCTCCTTCGAGTCTTCACAAAGGATGAACACCTCCTCCGAATAGTTCACGAAGGATGATTCTCTTCCGAACACCTCCTTAGACACACCAAGGATGAACCGACTATTTCCTTTGTCACCGTAGCAGCACTTCACCAGCTCCACAGACAAGAGTTTCACAAGCCGAATAAGAGCACACAAGTCTCAATGATTTATGAGTACTAGAGCACAAGGGAAGAGTTGTTTTTGAGATCAAGAGTGAGCTATTTTATAGGCTCAGCCAAATACTCTTCCATTCTTTGAAAACGGGCCATCTAACGCATTTAATCGATTAACATAAATATTAATCGATTAATAATGAGTACAACGGCTAGTTTTTCAAATCTGAAACCCCCAACGGCTAGTGTTAATCGATTATTCTCAAGCATAATCGATTAACTAATCGATTATTATAAGCCTTAATCGATTATTACAGAGCAACGACTAGTTTTCAAAAGCTTGAAAACTCCAACGGTCAGCTTTAATCGATTAAAATGTATTTTAATCGATTAGCTAATAGATTAAAATACATTTTAATCTATTAAATCGGAAAAAGTTGAGTTTTCAGCTTTTACTCGTTTTAATCGATTAATACTTGTTTTAATCGATTAAAACAGTGTGATTTTGACTCTGGACATAAATTATATAATATAAAATTACATGGAATCAAAACCACTAAAAATCTAAGTCCTAGACACTAAACTACAATTATTACAAAAGCTTTCCATAGCAATACAAGTCTTCATAACATCTTGAATCTTGATTTCTCTTGACTTGATTTGGACATCATCAAAACTTCATCTTCATCATTTTGCTAACAAAGTGGACGAAGTGGACGGAATGGAGGAAGTGGACGAAGTGGTCGAGGTGGACGACGTGGACAAATTGGACCACGAGGTCGACGAAGTGGAAGAAATTGACGAAGTGGACGAAGTGGAAGAAGTGGACGAAGTGGACTTAGTGGAGGATGTTGACGAAGTTGACGAAGTGGAGGAAGTGGACGAAGGGGACGAAGTGAAGGAAGTGCAGGAAGTGCAGGAAGTGCACGAAGTGGAGGAAGTTGAAGAAGTGGACGAAGTGGAGGAAATAGAGGAAATGAAGGAAGTGGACGAAGTGGATGAAGTGGAGGAAGTGGAGGAAGTTCACGAAGGGGAAGAAGTGGATGAAGTGTGGGAAGTAGAGGAAATGGCGGAAGTTGATGAAGTGCACAAAGTGGAAGAAGTGTACGAAGTGGACGAAGTGGACGAAGTGGACGATTGGAAGAAGTGGAGGAAGTGGATGAAGTGTAGGAAGTTGACGAAGGGGAAGAAGAGGACGAAGTGGAGGAGTGGAGGAAGTGGCGGAAAGTGGACGAAGTGCACGAAGTGGTCGAAGTGAATGAAGTGGAGGAAGTGGAGGAAGTGGAAGAAGGGGACGATGTGGAGGAAGTGGAGGAAGTGGAGGAAGTGGAGGAAATGGAGGAAGTGGAGGAAGTGCACGAAGTGGTCGAAGTGGACGAAGTTGACGAAGTTGACGAAGTGGAGGAAGCGGACGAAGTTGAAGAAGTGGACGAAGTGGAGGAAGATGACGAAGTAGAGGAAGTGGACGAAGTGGAGGAACTGGAGGAAGTTGACGAAGTGGACGATGTGGACGAAGGGGGCAAAGTGGAGCAATTGAAGAAAGTAGAGGACGGGGAGGAAGTGGAGGAATTGGAGGAAGTTGAAGAAGTGGACGAAGTGGACGAAGTGGAGGAAATGCTGGAAGTGGACGAAGTGGTCGAAGTGGACGAAGTGGAAGAAGTGGAGGAAGTGGAGGAACTGTAGGAAGTGGAGGAAATGGACGAAGGGGACGAAGTGGACAAAGTGAAGGAGGTGGAGGAAGTGGACAAAGTTGACGTAGTGCAGAAAGTAAACGAAGTGGACGAAGTGGAAGAAGTGGAGAAAGTGGAGGAAGTGCAGGAAGTGGAGGAAGTGAATGAAGTGGACGAAGTGGACGAAGTGGGGGAAGTGGACGAAGTAGACGAAGTGGACGAAGCGGACGAAGTGGACGAAGTTGACGAAGTGGAAGAAGTGGTCGAAGTCGACGAAGTGGAGGAAGTGGAGGAAGTTGACGAAGTGCATGGAGGAAGTCGGGGAAGTGAAGGAAGTGGACGAAGTGGACGAAGTGGAGAAAGTGAACGAAGTGGACGAAGTGGACGAAGATGAAGAAGTGGAGAAAGTGGAGGAAGTGGAGGAAGAGGATGAAGTGGACGAAGTGGGGGAAGTGGACGAAGTTAATGAAGTGGACGAAGTGGATGAAGTTGACGAAGTGGACGAAGTGGACGAAGTGAAGGAAGTGCAGGAAGTTGACGAAGTGGACGGTGGGGACGAAGTGGAGGAAGTGCAGGAGGTGGATGGGATGGAGGAAGTTGAGGAAGTCAAGGAAGTGGAGTGGAAGAACTGGAGGAAGTTGACGAAATGGAGGAAGTGGAGGAAGTTGACGAGGTGGACGAAGTGCACGATGGGGACGAGGTGGACGAAGTGCAGGAAATTGAGGAAGTGGACGAAGTGGACGAACTTGATGAAGTTGACGAAGTGGGCGAAGTAGACGAAGCGGACGAAGTGGAAGAAGTAGAGGAAGTGGAGGAAGTTTACGAAGTGGACGAAGAGGTCGAAGTGCACGAAGTGGAGGAAGTTGAGGAAGAGGACGAAGCGAACAAAGAAGACGAGGTGGAGGAAGAGGAGGAAGAGGACGAAGTGGACGAAGCGGAAGAAGTGGACGAAGTGGTGGAAGTGGAGGAAGCTGACGAAGTGGAAGAAGTGGGTGAAGTTGAGGAAGAGGATGAAGTGGACGAAGTGGAAAAAGTTGAGGAAGTTGACGAAGTGGACGAAGTGGAGGAGGTGGACGAAGTGGAGGAAATGGAGGAAGTGGAGGAAGTGGACGAAGTGGAGGAAGTGGAGGAAGGGGAGGAAGGGGACGAAGTGGACGGAGTGGAAGGGGTGGAGGAAGTGCAATAAGTGGAGGAAGTTGAAGAAGTGGACAAAGATGACGAAGTGGACGTAGTGGAGGAGTGGAGGAAGTGTAGGAAGTGAACGAAGTGGACGTAGTGGACGAAGTTGCCGAAGTGGAGGAAGTGGAGGAAGTGGACGAAGTTGACGAAGTGGACGAAGTGGACGAAGTGGAGGAAGTGGACGAAGTTGACGAAGTGGAGGAAGTGGACGAAGTTGAAGAAGTGGAGGAAGTGGAGGAAGTGGAGGAAATGGAGAAAAAGGAGGAAGTGGAGGAAGATGACAAAGTTGAAGAAGTGGAAGAACTGGACGAAGTGTAGGAAGTGGACAAAGTAGAGGACGTGGACGAAGTGGATGAAGTTGACGAAGTCGTTGAAGTGGAAGAAGTGGACGAAGTTGAAGAAGTGGACGAAGTTGACGAGGTGAAAGAAGTGGGGGAAGTGAAGGAAGCGGACGGAGTTGACGAAGTGGATGAAGTGGTAGAAGTGGACGAAGTGGACGAAGTGGAAGAAGTGGACGACGTGGAGGACGTGGAGGAAGTGAAGTGGAGGAAGTGGACGAAGTGGACGAAGTTTACGAAGTGGACGAAGTTGACAATGTTGACGGAGTGGAGAAAATGGAGGAAGTGGAGGATGTGGAGGAAGTTGACGAAGTGGAGGAAGTGGAAGAAGTTGACGAAGTGGAGGATGTAGAGGAAGTGGAGGAAGTGGAGGAAGTTGAGGAAGCGGAGGAAGTTGACGAAGTGGACGATGGGGACGAAAAGAGGAAGTGGAGGAAGTGGACGAAGTTGACGAAATTGACGAAGTGGACGAAGTTGACGAAGTGGACGAAGAGGACAAAGTCGAGAAAGTGGATGAAGTCGAGGAAGTTGACGAAGTGGACGAAGTTGAGGAAGTGGAGGAAGTGCACGATGGGGACGAAGTGGAGGAAGTGGATGAGGTGGAGGAAGTTGACGAAGTTGACGAAGTGGAGGAAGTTGACGAAGTGGAGAAAGTGGAGGAAGTGGATGAGGTGGAGGAAGTGGACGAAGTGGAGCAAGTGAAGGAAGTTGACGAAGTGGAGGAAGTGGAGGATGTAGAGGAAGTGGAAGAAGTGGAGGAAGTGGAGGAACTGGTCGAAGTGGACGAACTGGAAGAAGTGAAGGAAGTGGAGAAAGTTGAGGAAGTTGAGGAAATGGACAGACTGGAGGAAGTAGAAGAAGTGGAGGAAGTGGAGGAAGTTGACGAAGTGGACGAAGTGGAGGAAGTAGAGGAAGTGGAGGAAGTTGACCAAGTGGACGAAGGGGACAAAGTGGAGTAAGTGGAGGAAGAGAACGAAGTGGACGAAGTGGAGGAAATGGAGGAATTGCAACAAGTGGACGAAGTGGAAGAAGCAGAGGAAGTGGAGGAAGTTGAGGAAGAGGACGAAGCGGACGAAGAAGACGAAGTGGAGGAAGAGGATGAAGAGGAGGAAGAGGACGAAGTGGACGAAGCGGAAGAAGTGGACGAAGTGGTGGAAGTGGAGGAAGGTGACGAAGTGGACGTAGTGGACGAAGTTGAGGAAGAGAACGAAGTGGACGAATTGGAAAAAGTGGAGGAAGTGGAGGAAGTTGACGAAGTGGAGGAAGTTGACTAAGTAGACGAAGTGGAGGAGGTGGACGAAGTGGAGGAAATGGAGGAAGTGGACCAAGTGAACGAAATGGAGGACGTTGACGAAGTGGAGGAATTGGACGAAGTTGACGAAGTGTAGGAAGTGGACGAAGTTGACGAAGTGGAGGAAGTGGAGGAAGTGTACGAAGTGGACGAAGCGGAAGAAGTAGAGGAAGTGGAGGAAGTGGAGGAAGTGGAGGAAGTGGAGGAAGTGGACGAAGTGGAGGAAGTGGACGAAGTGGAGGAAGGGGACGAAGTGGACGAAGTAGACCAAGTGGACGAAGTGGACGGAGTGGAAGGAGTGGAGGAAGTGGAGGTAGTTGAAGAAGTGGACAAAGATGACGAAGTGGACGTAGTGGAGGAAGTGGACGAAGTGGAGGAAGTGTAGGAAGTGAACGAAGTGGACGAAGTGAACGAAGTTGACGAAGTGGAGGAAGTTGAGGAAGTGGACGAAGTAGAGGAAGTGGACAAAGTTGACGAAGTGGACGAAGTTGACGAAGTGGAGGAAGTTGAAGAAGTGGACAAAGTGGAGGAAGTGGAGAAAGTGGAGGAAATGGAGGAAGTGGAGCAAGTCGAGGAAGAGGACGAAGTGGAGGAAGTGGAGGAAATGGAGGAAGTCGAGGAAGAGGACGAAGTGGAAGAAGTAGGGGAAGTTAACGAAGCGGACGAAGAAGACGAAGTGGAGGAAGAGGACGAACTAGACGAAGCGGAAGAAGTGGACGAAGTTCAGGAAGTTGACAAAGTGGACGTAGTGGACCAAGTGGACGAAGTGCGCGAAGAGGACGAAGTGGGCGAAGAGGACGAAGTGGGCGAAGTGGGCGAAGTGGACCAAGTGGACCAAGTGGGCGAAGTGGACCAAGTGGACGAAGTGGGCGAAGTGGGCGAAGTGCACGAAGCGGATGAAATAGAAGAAGTGGACGTAGAGGAGGAAGTGGAGGAAGTTGAGGAAGAGTACGAAGTGGACGAAGTGGAAGAAGTGGAAGAGGTGGAGGAAGTTTACGAAGCAGAAGAAGAAGACGAAGTGGAGGAAGAGGAGGAAGATGAAGAAGAGGACGAACTGGAAGAAGTGGACGAAGTGGAGGAAGTGGAGGAAGTTGACGAAGTGGATGAAGTGGAGTTAGTTGAGGAAGAAGACTAAGTGGACGAAGTGGAAGAGTGGAGGAAGTCGACGAAGTGTACGAATTGGACAAAGTTGACAAAGTTGACGAAGTTGACGAAGTGGATGAAGTGGAGGAGGTGGACAAAGTGGAGGAAATGGAGGAAGTGGACAAAGTGAACGAAATGGAGGAAGTTGACGAAGCAGAGGAATTGGAGGAAGTTGACGAAGTGGAGGAAGAGGAGGAAGTGGACGAAGTGGAGGAAGTGGACCACGTGGAGGAAGTAGAGGAAGTGGACGAAGTCGACGAACTGGAAGAAGTGGAGGAAGTGGAGGAAGTTGAGGAAGTGGACGAAGTGGAGGAAGTGGTAGAAGTGGAAGAGTGGACGACGTGGACGACGTGGAGGAAGGGAGGAAGTCGACGAAGTGGAGGAAGTTTATGAAGTGGACGAAGTTGACGTAGAGGTCGAGTGGACGAAGTTGACAATGTTGACGAAGTGGAGAAAGTGGAGGAAGTGGAGGATGGGAGGAAGTTGACGAAAGGAGGAAGTGGAGGAAGTTGACGAGTGGAGGATGTAGAGGAAGTGGAGGAAGTGGAGGAAGTTGAGGAAGCGGAGGAAGTTGACGAAGTGGACGAAGTGGACGATGGGAGAAGGGACGAAAAGAGGAAGTGGAAGAAGTGGACGAAGTGGAGCAAGTGAAGGAAGTGCGAAGTGGAAGGAAGTGGAGGATGTAGAGGAAGTGGAAAAGTGGAGGAAGTGGAGGAACTGGTCGAAGTGGACGAACTGGAAGAAGTGAAGGAAGTGGAGAAAGTTGAGGAAGTTGAGAATGGGAAGACTGGACGAAGTGAAGAAGTGGAGGAAATCTGGAGAAAGTGGAGAGACTGGACGAAGTGGACGAAGTAGAGGAAGTGGAGGAAGTTGACGAAGTGGACGAAGGGGACAAAGTGGAGTAAGTGGAGGAAGAGAACGAAGTGGACGAAGTGGAGGAAATGGAGGAATTGCAGGAAGTGGACGAAGTGGATGAAGCAGAGGAAGTGGAGGAAGTTGAGGAAGAGGACGAAGCGGACGAAGAAGACAAAGTGGAGGAAGAGGATGAAGAGGAGGAAGAGGACGAAGTGGTGGATGTGGAGGAAGGTGACGAAGTGGACGTAGTGGACGAAGTTGAGGAAGAGAACGAAGTGGACGAAGTGGAAAAAGTGGAGGAAGTGGAGGAAGTTGACGAAGTGGAGGAAGTTGACGAAGTGGACGAAGTGGAGGAGGTGGACGAAGTGGAGGAAATTGAGGAAGTGGACCAAGTGAACGAAATGGAGGACGTTGACGAAGTGGAGGAATTGGAAGAAGTTGACGAAGTGTAGGAAGTGGACGAAGTTGACGAAGTGTGGAGGAAGTGGAGGAACTGGACGAAGTGCGAAGCGGAAGAAAGTAGGAAGTGGAGGAAGTGGAGGAGTGGAGGAAGTGGAGGACGTGGACGAAGGGAGGAAGGGACGAAGTGGACGAAGTAGACCAAGTGGACGAAGTGGACGAAGTGACGGAGTGGAAGGAGTGGAGGAAGTGGAGGAAGTGGAGGCAGTTGAAGAAGTGGACAAAGATGACGTAGTGGACGTAGTGGAGGAAGTGGACATAATGGAGGAAGTGGAGGAAGTGTAGGAAGTCAATGAAGTGGACGAAGTGAACGAAGTTGACGAAGTGGAGGAAGTTGAGGAAGTGGACGAAGTAGAGGAAGTGGACAAAGTTGACGAAGTGGATGAAGTGGACGAAGTTGAGGAAGTGGAGGAAGTTGAAGAAGTGGACAAAGTGGAGGAAGTGGAGGAAGTGGAGGAAATGGAGGAAGTGGAGCAAGTCGAGGATGAGGACGAAGTGGAGGAAGTGGAGGAAATGGAGGAAGTCGAGGAAGAGGACGAAGTGGAAGAAGTAGGGGAAGTTAACGAAGCGGACTGATAACAGTTGAAAAACTGTTATTTTCATGCTTAAAAGTGATACTAAAAGCAACCTTTAGACTTAGAAACTAACTTGAAATCATGCATTTTGGTTATATTTTCAGAAATAAGAGAGCTGGACAGGTTTATGCTTGATTTGAGTGTTTTTGTGCAGGTTTTGAGGTGAATTTGGTGAAAGAAGTGAAGAATGAGAGAGAGGACATTAGAAAAGACAAGAAAGAGTGCAAAAAGAGAAGTCGAAGGCACCGCTCAGCGGCAAACTACCGCTGAGCGGCACTCAAGAGGTGGCGTTGGAACCGCTGAGGGGCAAATGGCCGCTGAGGGGAAGAAAGAAGACGCGTAACCACCGCTGAGCGGTAAATGGCGCTGAGCGGCACTTTTTGGGCTTGGGCTTTTGTAATCTTTTGTAACTCTAGATTAGTATATAAGGGCTTGCACGTCCTTTAGTTAGGATCTTTGGCAGAAACGAGGCAAACACTCTCTCTTTCACCCCTTTGAAGGAGGATCTTGGATGCTCAGGCTACTCTTCACCTTTATTGGGTTTATTCTTTCATACTTTCATTGTAATTCATCTAGGTTCACCATGAATATGGTGAACTAAACCTTGTATGTTTGTTGGGGAATCAAGTAATCTCTTGAAGCTCTCATATATGGATTTGTTGAGTACATCTTTGAATTAAGACATATGCTTTTTTTCATCATTAGTTAGGGTTTTTCCTCTTTGCTCAATGCTTGCATTGTTTAACTCATTCTAATGCATGATTATTGGTTTTGTTGATACGGACACGTACGGGGAAATCTAGATCCGGGGAATTTCTCCCAATATTATACTGACAATATTATTGGTTGCCTTAAGCTCCTGCACTCATGAACTAATCATTAGGAATGCTAGGAATTGTATGAACTATTTGATTAGGGAGAAGCCATCTAGAATGGTACATTAGAGAGTGGCATTAACAATGATGATTTGAATGTTGAATTCCTAAAATATATGAGAGTGGATGAGATGAAATTGACCCCCAACAACATATTCATTCATATTTCCTTGAAAGTGTTTATCTTTTGTCTTTGTCATTGATCAATTCATGCATACATATTTAATTTTCGTCTTGCATATTAAACTTCAATTATTGTGTTCTTAAGTCTTAGCTAATCAACAAATCACATAACTAAACTAGGCCGTGAGTCCTTTGGAGAAAACGATACTTGGTCTTACCAAGTTTATTACTTGAACGATTCGGTCATACTTGCCGATTGTGAAACAAGTTTGTGACATCATATTTTGGTGCTTACAAATTTGTCCATCAAGTTTTTGGCGCCGTTGCCGGGGACTCGTGGTTTAACTGGTTAATTTGTGTGATTATTGATTATCTTTGACTTATTTTTTTTTTTATTTATTTAAATTTCGAATTTTTATTTTATTTTATTTTATTTTTCTGTTTATATTTTTCAGTTTGTATTTATTTGATTTTATTTTATTTTTCTGTTTTCTGTTTTTCTGTTTTCTGTTTTATTTTCTGTTTTTTATTTTTCGGTTTTTATTTGATTTTATTTTATTTTTTTAGATTAGATTTTATTTTATTTTATTAGATTTTATCTTTTTATCTTTTTAGATTAGATTTTATTTTATTTTATTATTTTAGGTTTTAGATTATTATTTTAGATTAGATTAGATTTTTTTTTTAGGTTAGGTTAGATTTTATTTTATCTTTTAGATTAGATTTTATTTTTAGATTAGGTTTTATTCTATTTTATTTGATTCTATCTTCTAAATCTTTTATCTTCTTATATCTTTTCAATCTTTATTTTCTTCTATCTTTTTGTGCTAACAATTGTTTTTAGGGTTTTGTGCCTAATGTCTGCAGAATGCAATTTGGTCAAGAGTTTAACTATAGGGGCACTCAATTCTACCAAAGTAATCTCAACCAATGGTGGGAACCTCACTCAAGCATGGATCAAAGCCAATTTTGGCAAGCTGCTGGACAATTTGAGAACCAACCACAACAACAATGGCAGCAACAACCCTTTCTATCAGGAAGTTTGGATAGGTTGGAGGACACCCTTCAACGATTTTTGAAAAATTCCGACTCTACTCAGAAAAGCATTGAAGAATCATGTAAAAGAATGGAGATGCAACTTCGTCACATTAGTCAGATATTAAATGATGATGTTAATACTGATGTTAACCTTAAGGAGGAAGGGCAAGTCATTATCACTGAAAGTGACAAGATTCTTGATGAGGAAAAATTAGAGGGAGATGAGGAAAGGGTAGAGAGAAAAGAGAAAGAAGAGTTGAGTGAGAAAGATAAAGATGAAGAAAAAAAAAAAGAATTGGTTGAGAGAGAGAGAAAGAAAATTTGTGTGAAGATAAAGAAGTTGAGGAGAAAAAGAGAAAGGAAGAAAAAAATAAAAGAAAGAAAAAGAGAAAATTTAGGGAGAGAAAAAGGAAGAAAAAGAAGATGAGAGGAAAGAAGAAGAAATCACATGAAAAATCACATCCTCATCTAAAGAAGAATCATAGGAAGGAAAAGAAATTTAAGTGCTTTATGGAAATCTTCAAGAAATTGGAGATTAAAGTTCCTATGATTGAGACTGCAACAGGTTCCTGGTTTGATCAAATTTCTGAAGAAGTTCAGTAGAAAGAAGAAAAAGAAGAAGGAACTTGAGCTTTACTGGGTCAAGCTAATGACGTTAAAAGAGCGCTTGCTGGGAGGCAACCCAGTGATTTAAAACTTTTGATTTGGTTTTGTAATTTTAATTTGTGAACATTATTCTGTATTATTTTGTTGGATTAGCATCTACTGAAGGATGCTAGGTGGTTAAGTATCTACTGAAGGATACTAAGTTTGTAACACCTACTGATGGGTGTTGGTGAGAAGATTTTGCACCTACTGATGGGTGCTGGTAAGTTTGAAACACCTACTGATGGGTGTTGGTGGATTTTGGGTCAGGCTCGTGACGTTAAACAAGCGCTACCTGGGAGGCAACCCAGTTGATTGATTGTTTTCTGTTTGTTTATTTTTAGGATTTGCATAAGCATTTTTAACATTGAATTGCAGGGAACCTATGAGGGGTATGCTAGGAAGGCACGTAGGTCAAGAAAAGAAGGAGAAGGGCACATCACGAAAGTGCCGCTGAGCGGCAATTACCGCTGAGCGGTACTATCGCAGATGGGCTTAAGTTCCCCTTAGCGGAACCCGAGCCCATTGGGGTATTTTTAAACCCTAAGCTGCGCGTTTTTACATTCTTTCAAGCTCTTCTCTGCATAAGACCCACATATCTCTCTTAGGTTTCCCACATCTTTTACTCTTCCCTCTTTAGAAAATTTCTCTTCCACTCACTTTTACACTAGTGTGCTATCAAAGTTTGGGGTTGGAAGAGAGCATTCTAGTTTGGAAGCATTCTCATATCATCTAGCATCTCCACCCAAGTAAGTAAAATGCATTTTGTTCATTCTAGGGTTCTTGAATTGATGTGATTGTCAAAGCATGAATATTTAGGGGTTTTGATTTCTATGCATGATTTGATGATATATTTGATGTTTGAACCGATTAAACTGCTTGATTATGAACTGGAAAACTGAAAATTGCATTTGGGTGGAGTTAGGACAGTTTAAAAACGAGATTTGCAAAAATCTGCAGATCACCGCTGAGCGGCATTTACCGCTGAGCGGCACTCTGCCAGATTTGCTTTTTCTGGTTTGTTGCGTGTTTGAATGTGGCACTGGTGGCGCTGAGGGGAAATTCTGGCCCTCAGCGGTGGTTTAGCTTCAAAAGGAGTTTTGTTTTGTGTTTACTAATGATTAACATCATGTTCTGTGGTTTTGGATTTATGTTTGAATGCAGGAATGGCATCCTCTTCAGGAAAGAGATTGAAAACCATGGCAACCAAGAGAAAGGAAAAGGAACCAGAGCAGCCCCATAATGGCAGGTTCCTCTCTAGGAAACATGAGAAGCACTTTAGGGTGGTTCAGGACAGGAGACTTCTAATGGAGAGAAAGGTTGGAATGATACCTAACTTTGCTCCTCAATTTGGAGAGCAAGTGTTAGGGAATGATTGGGGAAGCTAGCCACTTATCCATCACCTGCCAACATAGCTGTGGTGAAAGAATTCTACACCAATGCAAAGAAGATTGGTGATTATCCAGCTGAGAATTATTTGGGCTATGTTAGAGGCCATGCTATCAGGTATGATCCTGACTCCATCAATAACTTTCTGGATACTGTGTGGGCTGGTGAGCAATGCCAGTTTGCTCTTAGCATGGAGGAAGGTGCTGACTTTGAGGATGTTGAGAGAGTATTGTGCATACCTGGAGGACACTTCCAAAGGAATAGATCTGGCTCAGTGGTTAATATTAGGAGGACAGATTTGACTCCTCTTGCAAAGTATTGGATGGCATTTTCTCATGCCAACATTCAGCCATGTTCACATGTGTCAGATATTACTCTCAGCAGGGCACTCTTCATCTACTGTGCTATCAGAAACTTGAATGTTAATATTGGGCAGGTGATAGCTGATGAGATTAGTGTGTGTGCTAACACCTCAAACAACAAAGCACCACTGGGACATCCTTCTTTGATCACTCACCTTTGCAAGCTAGCTGGGGTGGACACTTCTGTTCCACCATTTGAGAGGCCAAGAAAAGCTATAGATGAGGCCTATTACAGACAGTACTGTGGAGGTGAGGAGGCAGCCCAGCCAGTGCCACCACGCCAGGCTCGTAGAGAGAGAAGGCCAGCACAGAGCAGGACTTCTGCTGATACTCATGAGGCAGAACCATTCCAGATGAGGGACATGTATATGTCTCTTATAGGTGCTCAGTTGCAGTCCATCCACAGAGGGCAGGTGGCCACGGCTGAGATGATAGTGGGGATGTATGATACCCCTCCAGCACACAGGTGGACTATGGATGAATTCCATAATGTGGTAGCTTGGCCAGAAGAACCATGGCATGGAGGAGCTGAAGCAGCTGAAGCTTCAGCCCGAGACATGGATGAAGATGAAGCTGAGGAGGAGGATGCATTTGATGATGATGATGAGAGGAAGAGGAAGATACAGAGAGCTCGGACTGATGAGGAGCTGAGATAGCATTTACTGATGAATGCTATCATATGATTATGCTTTTGTGGTTTAAGTTTTCTGAACTTATTTGTTTTTGTTTTTAGATTAGGGTTTGATGTACTCTATTGAACACCTGGTTTTTATGATGGTTTGCTATTAACTGTGATTGTGTGATAAGTAATGCTTGATGATGCTTGATTGATTGATGTTGAGATGATGTGCACATTAAAATGCTTATACAGGTGATTCACAAGCTTTGTGAACAAATGCATAATATCATGATTGTGATTGTGAAATTAAGCAGGATGTGCATGTCAAATGTGAATGAGCTTATATGTGAGGTTTTGAGCTCCAGAGTTGTTATTGTTGAATGCTATTACTTTGAAAGCATGAATGACTTTGCCCAGGTTTTCTATGATTGAATCAATTGCTTGTTTTGCATCATATGATCAAAGGCCGTGTTTTTGAAACCCTTTTTATTGGCCAAATTCATAAAGTTAGCCTTCTAAAAGAGAACACGTTGTGTTCTATCCTTTGAACCCTTAGCCTTAAATATACACTGAACACCCTTGATTGAAAATCTTTACCTTGAGTTAAGTAGAAGATCTTGTGTGGTATTGTTAAATGTTCAAGTTTGGGGTTATTGGGGAAACATGAAAAAGGAAAAAGCATTGAGCTAAGAGCTAAAAAGTAAGAATATGCAAAGAAAAGAAAAGAAAAAGAAGCAAAGCTCAATGCAAATGCAAAAGCAAAGGCAAAAGAAAGTTGGGAATGAATAAGAAGATTGTGTTGTTATGATTCTCTTAACTCAAGGATTTTGTGATCCAGAAAAACCAATTTTCTTGTTAGCCCAGCCACATTATAAGCCATTGAAAAGTCCTTGTGATGATGCATGCTTGTGAATGTATTTGATTGTGGTTAAATGAAAGGCAAAGTTGATTCATGTGACATTGTGATAGTGGAGTGAATGAGTGAAACACTTTACCTCTTATACACTTGTGTGTTGAGTGAAACACTTTACCTAGTGAGGAAATATTCCATAAGCACATGAACATCCATGCTTAATTGATTGATCATTCATGAAAAATAGCATTTGTTGGAATTTAAATGACTTTGTGAACACTAAAGCATGTGCACATCTTGATTGAACTCTTGGTCTTAAGTTTGAGTGAAGTTATTACTTATCTTGAAAAGAGGATTTTGAATGAGTGAACCATCATATGAATTGGTTGGAGATGGAGTTACATTTTTTGCTTGAGGACAAGCAAAGTTCTAAGTTTGGGGTTGTGATAACAGTTGAAAAACTGTTATTTTCATGCTTAAAGTGATACTAAAAGCAACCTTTAGACTTAGAAACTAGCTTGAAATCATGCTTTTGTTTATATTTTCAGAAATAAGAGAGCTGGACAGGTTTATGCTTGATTTAAGTGTTTTTGTGCAGGTTTTGAGGTGAATTTGGTGAAAGAAGTGAAGAATAAGAGAGAGGACATTAGAAAAGACAAGAAAGAGTGCAAAAAGGAGAAGTCGAAGGCACCGCTCAGCGGCAAACTACCGCTGAGCGGCACTCAAGAGGTGGCGTTGGAACCGCTGAGGGGCAAATGGCCGCTGAGGGGAAGAAAGAAGACGCGTAACCACCGCTGAGCGGTAAATGGCGCTGAGCGGCACTTTTTGGGCTTGGCTTTTGTAATCTTTTGTAACTCTAGATTAGTATATAAGGGCTTGCACGTCCTTTAGTTAGGATCTTTGGCAGAAACGAGGCAAACACTCTCTCTTTCACCCCTTTGAAGGAGGATCTTGGATGCTCAGGCTACCTCTTCACCTTTATTGGGTTTATTCTTTCATACTTTCATTGTTATTCATCTAGGTTCACCATGAATATGGTGAACTAAACCTTGTATGTTTGTTGGGGAATCAAGTAATCTCTTGAAGCTCTCATATATGGATTTGTTGAGTACATCTTTGAATTAAGACATATGCTTTCTTTCATCATTAGTTAGGGTTTTTCCTCTTTGCTCAATGCTTGCATTGTTTAACTCATTCTAATGCATGATTATTGGTTTTGTTGATACGGACACGTACGGGGAAATCTAGATCCGGGGAATTTCTCCCAATTTATACTGACAATATTATATTGGTTGCCTTAAGCTCCTGCACTCATGAACTAATCATTAGGAATGCTAGGAATTGTATGAACTATTTGATTAGGGAGAAGCCATCTAGAATGGTACATTAGAGAGTGGCATTAACAATGATGATTTGAATGTTGAATTCCTAAAATATATGAGAGTGGATGAGATGAAATTGACCCCCAACAACATATTCATTCATATATTCCATTGAAAGTGTTTATCTTTTGTCTTTGCCATTGATCAATTCATGCATACATGTTTATTTTCGTCTTGCATATTAAACTTCAATTATTGTTTCTTAAGTCTTAGCTAATCAACAAATCACATAACTAAACTAGGCCGTGAGTCCTTTGGGAAGAACGATACTTGGTCTTACCAAGTTTATTACTTGAAACGATTCGGTCATACTTGCCGATTGTGAAACAAGTTTGTGACATCATATTTTGGTGCTTACAAATTTGTCCATCACGGACGAAGAAGACGAAGTGGAGGAAGAGGACGAACTGGACGAAGCGGAAGAAGGGGACCAAGTTCAGGAAGTTGACGAAGTGGACGTAGTGGACCAAGTGGACGAAGTGCGCGAAGAGGACGAAGTGGGCGAAAGAGGACGAAGTGGGCGAAGTGGACCAAGTGGACCAAGTGGCGAAGTGGCCCAAGTGGACCAAGTGGGCGAAGTGGTCAAAGTGGGCGAAGCGGATGAATGAAGAAGTGGACGTAGAGGAGGAAGTGGAGGAAGTTTGAGAAAGTACGAAGTGGACGAAGTGGAAGAAGTGGAAGAGGTGGAGGAAGTTTACGAAGCAGAAGAAGAAGACGAAGTGGAGGAAGAGGAGGAAGATGAAGAAGAGGACGAACTGGAAGAAGTGGACGAAGTGGAGGAAGTGGAGGAAGTTGACGAAGTGGATGAAGTGGAGTTAGTTGAGGAAGAAGACTAAGTGGACGAAGTGGAAGAGTGGAGGAAGTCGACGAAGTGTACGAATTGGACAAAGTTGACAAAGTTGACGAAGTTGACGAAGTGGATGAAGTGGAGGAGGTGGACAAAGTGGAGGAAATGGAGGAAGTGGACAAAGTGAACGAAATGGAGGAAGTTGACGAAGCAGAGGAATTGGAGGAAGTTGACGAAGTGGAGGAAGAGGAGGAAGTGGACGAAGTGGAGGAAGTGGACCACGTGGAGGAAGTAGAGGAAGTGGACGAAGTCGACGAACTGGAAGAAGTGGAGGAAGTGGAGGAAGTTGAGGAAGTGGACGAAGTGGAGGACGTGGAGGAAGTGGACAATGTGGACGAAGTGGAGGAAATTGACGATGTGGAGGAAGTGGAAGAAGTGGAGGAAGTGGTTGAAGTGGACGAACTGGAAGAAGTGGAGGAAGTGGATGAAGTTGAGGAAGTGGAGAAAGTGGAGGAAGTGGAGGAAATGGAGAAAGTGGAGAAAGTGGAGGAAGTTGATGAAGTGGAAGAAGTGGAGGATGTGGAGGAAGTGGAGGAAGTGGACAAAGTTGACGAAGTGGACGAAGTTGACGAAGTTGACGAAGTTGACGAAGTGGTCGAAGTGGATGAAGGGGACGAAGTGGAGGAAGTGAACGAAGTTGACGAAGTGGAGGAAGTGGAGGAAGTGGACGAAGTTGAGGAAGTGGAGGAAGTGGACGAAACGGAGGAAATTGACCAAGTGGACGAAGTGGAGGAAGTGGAGGAAGTTGACAAAGAGGAAGTGGACGATGGGGACGAAGTGGAGGAAGTGGAGAAAGTGGAGGAAATGGAAGAAGTCGAGGAAGTGGACGAAGTGGTCGAAGTGGACGAAGTTGACGAAGTGGGCGAAGTGGACGAAGAGGACAAAGTGGACGAAGCGGTCGAAATGTAAGAAGCGGACGAAGTTGACGAAGTGGAGGAAGTGGAGGATGTGGAGGATATGGAGGAAGTGGAGGAAGTGGACAAAGTTGACGAAGTGGAGCAAGTGGAGGAAGTGGAGGAAGTGGAGGAATAGAGGGTAGTGGAGGAAATGGTCGAAGTCGACGAAGTGGACGAAGTGGAGGAAGTGGACGAAGTGGTCGAAGTGGACGAAGTTGACGAAGTGGGCGAGGTGGAAGAAGTGGACGAAGTGGTCAAAATATAAGAAGCGGACGAAGTTGATGAAGTGGAGGAAGTGGACGAAATGGAGGAAGTGGAGGAAGTGGACAAAGTTGACGAAGTGGAGGAAGTGGAGGAAGTGGAGGAAGTGGAGGAACAGAAGGTAGTGGAGGAAATGGTCGAAGTCGACGAAGTGGACGAAGTGGAGGAAGTGGACGAAGTGGACGAAGTTGACGAAGTGGGCGAGGTGGAAGAAGAGGACGAAGTGGTCAAAATGTAAGAAGCGGACGAAGTTGATGAAGTGGAGGAAGTGGACGAAATGGAGGAAGTGGAGGAAGTGGACAAAGTTGACGAAGTGGAGGGAGTGGAAGAAGTGGAGGTAGTGGAGGAAGTGGTCGAAGTGGACGAAGTGGAAGAAGTGGATGAAGTGGACGAAGTGGACGAAGTGGAGGAAGATGAGGAAGTGGACAAAGTGGACAAAGTTGAGGAAGTGGAGGAAGTGGAGGAAGTGGAGGAAGTTGACGAGGTGGAGGAAGTGGAGGAAATAGAGGAAGTGGAAGAAGTGGAAGAAGTGGAGGAAGTGGAGGAAGTGGTCGAAGTGGAGGAAGAGGAGGAAGTGGAGGAAGTTGACAAAGTGGACGAAGTGGACGAAGAGGTCGAAGTGGATGAAGTTGACGAAGTTCACGAAGCGTGCGAAGTGGACGAAGCGAACGAAGGGGAAGAAGTGGAAGAAATTGACGAAGTGGAGGAAGTGGACTAAGTTGACGAAGTGGAGGAAGAGCACGCAGTTGACGAAGTGGAGGAAGTGGAGGAAGTGGAAGAAGTGGAGGAAGTGGAGGAAGTGGACAAAGTGGAGGAAGTGGACGAAACGGGGGAAATTGACCAAGCGGATGAAGTGGACAAAGTGGAGGAAGTGGACGATGGGGACGAACTGGAGGAAGTGGAGGAAGTTAAGGATATGGAAGAAGTCGAGCAAGTGGACGAAGTGGGCGAATTGGACGAAGTGGACGAAGCGGTCAAAATGTAAGAAGCGGACGAATTTGACGAAGTGGAGGAAGTGGAAGAAGTGGAGGTAGTGGAGGATGTGGTCGAACTCGAGGAAGTGGAGGAAGTTACGGAAGTGGACAAAGTGGGCAAAGTTGAGGAAGTGGCGGAAGTTGACGAAGTGGAGGAAATGGAGGAAGTGGAGGAAGTGGAAGAAGTGGAGGAAGTGGATGAAGTGGTCGAAGTGGACGAACTGGAAGAAGTGGAGGAAGTGGAGAAAGCTGAGGAAGTGGACAAAGTGGACGAAGTGGAGGAGGTGGAGGAAGTTGACGAAGTGGAGGAAGTGGAGAAAGTTGAGGAAGTTGACGAAGTGGACGAAGTGGTCGAAGTGGACGAAGTTTACGTAGTTGACGAAGCGGGCGAAGTTGACGAAGTGGACGAAGTGGACGAAGCGGACGAAGTGGAAGAAGTGGACGAAGTGGTCGAAGTGGATGAAGTGATCGAAGTGGACGAAGTTTACGAAGTTGACGAAGCGGGCGAAGTGGACGAAGCGGACGAAGTGGACGAAATTGACGAAGTGGAGGAAGTGGACGAAGTTGACGAAGTGGAAGAAGTGGACGAAGTGGAGAAAGTGGATGAAGTGGAGGAAATTGACGAAGTGGAAGAAGTTGAGGTAGTGGAGGAAGTGCACGATGGGGACGAAGTGGAGAAAGTCGAGGAACTGGAGGAAGAGGCAGAGTGGATGAAGTGATCGAAGTGGAGGAAGTGGGCGAAGTGGACGAAGTGGACGAAGCGGAAGAAATTGAAGAAGTGGACGAAGTTGACGAAGTGGACGAAGCGGACGAAGTTGACGAAATGGAGGAAGTGGACGAAGTGGACGAATTGGAGGAAGTGGTCGAAGTGGACGAACTGGAAGAAGTGAAAGAAGTGGAGAAAGTTGAGGAAGTTGAGGAAGTGGACAAACTGGAGGAAGTTGATGAAGTGGACGAAGTGGACGAAGTGGACGAAGGGGACAAAGTGGAGGAAGTGGAGGAAGTGGAGGAAGTGGAGGAAGAGAACGAAGTGGACGAAGTGGAGGAAATGGAGGAAGTGGAGGAAATGGAGGAAGTGGATGAAGCAGAGGAAGTGAAGCAAGTTGAGGAAGAGGACGAAGCGGACGAAGAAGACGAGGTGGAGGAAGTAGACGAATTGGAGGAAGTGGACGAAGTGGAGGGGGTGGACGAAGGGGAGGAAATGGAGGAAGTGGACAAAGTGAACGAAATATAGGACGTTGACGAAGTGGAGGAATTGGACGAAGTTGACGAAGTGGAGGAAGTGGACGAAGTTGACGAAGTGGAGGAAGTGGATGAAGTTAACGAAGTGGAGGAAGTGGAGGAAGTAGAGGAAGTGGACGAAGTGGAGGAAGTAGAGGAAGTGGACAAAGTGGACGAAGTGGGGGAATTGAGGAAGTGGAGGAAGTGGACGAAGTGGAGGATGTGGCCGAAGTGGACCAAGTGGACGAAGTGGACGGAGTGGACGGAGTGGACGGAGTGGACGGAGTGGACGGAGTGGACGGAGTGGAGGAAGTGGAGGAAGTGGAGGAAGTTGAAGAAGTGGACAAGGATGACGAAGTGGACGTAATGGAGGAAGTGGACGAAGTGGACGAAGTGTAGGAAGTGAACGAAGTGGACGAAGTGAACGAAGCTGACGAAGTTGACGAAGTGGACGAAGTGCACGAAGAGGACGAAGTGGACGAAGTGGACAAAGTGGAGGAAGTTGGGGAAGTGGAGGAAGTGGAGGAAGTGGACGAAGTTGAAGAAGTGGACGAAGTGGAAGAAGTGGAAGAAGTGGAGGAAATGGAGGAAGTGGAGGAAGTTGAAGAAGTGGAGGAAGTTGACGAGGTGGAAGAAGTGGAGGAAGTGAAGGAAGCGGACGAAGTTGACGAAGTGGATGAAGTGGTAGAAGTGGAAAAGTGGAGGAAGTCGAGGAAGTGGACGAAGTGGAGGAGTGGACATTGAGGAAGTTGACGAGTGCGAGGAAGAAGTGGAGGAAGTGGAGGAAGTGTAGGAAGTGGACAAAGTAGAGGACGTGGACGAAGTGGATGAAGTTGACGAAGTGGTTGAAGTGGAGGAAGTTGAAGAAGTGGACGAGGTTGACGAGGTGGAAGAAGCGGAGGAAGTGAAGGAAGCTGACAGAGTTGACGAAATGGAGGAAGTGGTAGAACTGGACGAAGTGGAGGAAGTCGAGGAAGTGGATGAAGTGACGAAGTTGACGAAGTGGAGGAATTTGACGAAGTGGAGGAAGTGGACGAAGTGGAGGAAGTGGAGTAAGTGGAGGAAGTGGAGGAAGTGGAGGAAGTGGAGGAAGTTGACGAAGTGGAGGAAGTGGAGGATGTGGAGGAATGGGAAAAAGAGGAGGAAGTGGTCGAAGTGGACGAACTGGAAGAAGTGAAGGAAGTGTAGAAAGTTGAGGAAGTTGAGGAAGTGGACAGAGTGGAGGAAGTAGAAGAAGTGGAGAAGTTGACGAAGTGGACGAAGTGGAGGAAGTAGAGGAAGTGGAGGAAGTTGACGAAGTGGACTAAGTGGACGAAGTGGACGAAGGGGACAAAGTGGAGGAAGTGGACCAAGTGGAGGAAGAGAATAAAGTGGACGAAGTGGAGGAAATGGAGGAAGTGGAGGAAGTGGACGAAGTGGACGAAGTGGATGAAGCAGAGGAAGTGGAGGAAGTTGAGGAAGAGGACGAAGCGGACGAAGAAGACGAAGTGGAGGAAGAGGAGGAAGAGGACGAAGTGGACAAAGCGAAAGAAGTGGAGGAAGTGGTGGAAGTGGAGCAAGGTGACGAAGTGGACAAAGTTGAGGAAGAGGACGAAGTGGAGGAAGTTGACGAAGTGGACGAAGTTGACGAAGGGGACGAAGTGGAGAAGGTGGACGAAGTGGACGAAATGGAGGAAGTGGACAAAGTGAACGAAATAGAGGACGTTGACGAAGTGGGGGAATTGGACAAGGTTGACGAAGTGGAGGAAGTGGACAAAGCTGACGAAGTGGAGGAAGTGGACGAAGTGGAGGAAGTAGAGGAAGTGGAGGAAGTGGAGGATGTGGAGGAAGTGGACGACGTGGAGGAAGGGGACGAAGTGGAGGAAGGGGACGAAGTGGACGAAGTAGACCAAGTGGACGAAGTGGACGGAGTGGACGGAGTGGAAGGGGTGGAGGAAGTGGACAAAGTGGAGGAAGTGTAGGAAGTGAACGAAGTGGACGAAGTGGACAAAGTGGTAGAAGTTGAGGAAGTAGAGGAAGTTGAAGAAGTGAATGAAGTTAACGAGGTGGAAGATGTTGAGGAAGTGGAGGAAATGGACGAAGTGGAAGTTGTGGAGGAAGTGGAGGAAGTTGAAGAAGTGGACGAAGATGTTGAAGTGGACGCAGTGAAGGAATTGGAGGAAGTGGAGGAAGTGTAGGAAGTGGAGGAAGTGGAGGAAGTTCACGAAGTTGACGAAGTGAACGGAGTGGAAGGAGTGGAGGAAGTGGAGGAAGTGGAGGAAGTGGAGGAAGTTGAAGAAGTGGAAAAAGATGACGAAGTGGACGTAGTGGAGGAAGTGCACGAAGTGGAGGAAGTGTAGAAAGTGAACGAAGTGGACGAAGTGGAGGAAGTCGACGAAGTGGACGAAGTGAAGGAAGTGGAGGAAGTGGATGAAGTTGTCGAAGTGGACGAAGTTGACATAGTGGACGAAGTGGACGAAGGGGACGAAGTAGATGAAGTGGAAGAAGTTGAGGAAGTCGAGGAAGTGGAGGAAGTGGACGATGTTGAAGAAGTGTAGGAAGTGGAGGAAGTGGAGGAAGTGGAGGAAGTGGAGGAAATGGAGGAAGTGGAGGAAGTGGAGGAAGTGGAGGAAGTGGAGGAAGTGGAGGAAGATGACGAAATTGAAGAAGTGGAAGAAGAGGACGAAGTGGAGGATGTGTATGAAGTTGACGAAGTGGACGAAGTGGACGAAGTGGAGGAGGTTGAAGAAGTGGACGAAGTTGACGAGGTGGAAGAAGTGGAGGAAGTGAAGGAAGCTGACAAAGTTGACAAAATAGAGGAAGTCGTAGAAGTGGACGAAGTGGAGGAAGTGGTCGAAGTGGAGGAAGTGGACGAAGTGGAGGAAGTGGTCGAAGTGGAGGAAGTGGAGGAAGTGGAGTAAGTGAAGAAAGCGAAGGAAGTGGAGGAAGTGGAGGAAGTTGAGGAAGTGGAGGAACTTGACGAAGTGGAGCAAGTGGACGAAGTGGAGGAAGTGGATGAAGTGGAGGAAATTTATGAAGTGGACGAAGTCGAGGAAATTGATGAAGTTGAGGAATAGGACGAAGTGGGCGAAGTGGAAGAAGTGGAGGAAGTGGTGGAAGTGGAGGTTGTGGAGGAAGTTGACGAAGTGGAGGAAGTGGACGAAGTGGACGAAGTGGAGGAAGTAGAGGAAGTAGAGGAAGTGGAGGTAGAGGAAGTGGAGGAAGTGGAGGAAGTGGAGGAAGTGGAAGAAGTGGAGGAAGTGGAGGAAGTGGAGGAAGCGGAGGAAGTGGACCAAGTGGACCAAGTGGACGAAGTGGACGAAGTGGACGAAGTGGACGAAGTGGACGAAGTGGACGAAGTGGACGAAGTGGACGAAGAGGTCGAAGTGGACGAAGTTGACGAAGTGGGCGAAGAGGACGAAGTGGACGAAGCGTACGAAGTGGAAGAAGTGGACGAAGTTGACGAAGTGGACGAAATGGAGGAAATTGACGACGTGGACAAAGTGGAGGAAGTTGAGGAAGAGGACAAAGTGAACGAAGTGGAAGAAGTGAATGAAGTGGAGGAAGTGGAAGAAGTGGAGGTAGAGGAAGTGGAGGAAGTGGAGGAAGTGGAGGAAGTGGAAGAAGTGGAGGAAGTGGAGGAAGTGGAGGAAGCGGAGGAAGTGGACCAAGTGGACCAAGTGGACGAAGTGGACGAAGAGGTAGAAGTGGACGAAGTTGACGAAGTGGGCGAAGAGGACGAAGTGGACGAAGCGTACGAAGTGGAAGAAGTGGACGAAGTTGACGAAGTGGACGAAATGGAGGAAATTGACGACGTGGACAAAGTGGAGGAAGTTGAGGAAGAGGACAAAGTGAACGAAGTTTATGAAGTGGACGAAGTCGAGGAAATGGATGAAGTTGAGGAATAGGACGAAGTGGGCGAAGTGGAAGAAGTGGAGGAAGTGGTGGAAGTGGAGGTTGTGGAGGAAGTTGACGAAGTGGAGGAAGTGGACGAAGTGGAGGAAGTAGAGGAAGTAGAGGAAGTGGAGGTAGAGGAAGTGGAGGAAGTGGAGGAAGTGGAAGAAGTGGAGGAAGTGGAGGAAGTGGAGGAAGCGGAGGAAGTGGACCAAGTGGACGAAGTGGACGAAGCGGACGAAGTGGAAGAAGTGGAGCAAGTGGAGGAAGTTTACGAAGTGGACGAAGAGGTCGAAGTGGACGAAGTGGAAGAGGTGGAAAGTGGAGGAAGTGGAGGAAGTGGAGTAAGTGGACGAAGTGGGGGAAGTGGACGAAGTTGACGAAGTGGATGAAGAGGCCGAAGTGGACGAAGTGGCGGAAATGGAGGAAGTTGACGACGTGGAGGAAGTGGAGGAAGTCGACGAAGTGCAGGAAGTTTACGAAGTGGACGTAGAGGTCGAAGTGGACGAAGTTGACGAAGTGGGCCAAGTGGACGAAGTGGAGGACGAGGAGGAAGTGGTGGAAATGGAGGAAGTGGAGGAAGTGGAGGATGTGGAGGATGTGGAGGAAGTTGACGAAGTGGAGGAAGTGGAGCAAGTGGAGGAAGTTGACGAAGTGGACGAAGTCGAGGAGGTGGACGAAGTGGACGAAGTGGAGGACGTGGACAAAGTGAACGAAATGGAGGATGTTGATGAAGTGGAGGAATTGGACGAAGTTGACGAATTGGACGAAGTTGACGAAGTGGTGGAAGTGGAGGAAGTGGACGAATTGGACGAAGTGGAGGAAGTGGACGAAGTCGAGGAAGTGGAGGAAGTGGAGGAAGTGGAGGAAGTGGAGGAAGGGGACGAAGTGGACGAAGTAGACCAAGTGGACGAAGTGGACAGAGTGGAAGGAGTGGAGGAAGTGGAGGAAGTGGAGGAAGTTGAAGAAGTGGATAAAGATGATGAAGTGGACATAGTGGAGGAAGTGGGCGAAGTGGAGGAAGTGTAGGAAGTGAACGGAGTCGACGAAGTGGACGAAGTTGACGAAGTGGAGGAAGTGGACGAAGTAGACGAAGTTGACGACGTAGAGGAAGTGGACGAAGTTGACGAAGTGGACGAAGTTGAAGAAGTGGAGGAAGTAGAGGAAGTGGAGGAAGTGTAGGAAATTGAAGAACTGGAGGAAGATGACGAAGATGAATAAGTGGAAGAAGTGGACGAAGTGTAGGAAGTGGACAATGTAGAGGACGTGGACGAAGTGGATGAAGTTGACGAAGTGGTAGAAGTGGAAGTTGACGAGGAAGTTGAAGAAGTGGACGAAGTTGACGAGGTGGAAGAAGTGGAGGAAGTGAAGGAAGCGGATGGAGTTGACGAAGTGGAGGAAGTGGTAGAAGTGGAGGAAGTGGACGACGTGGACGAAGTGGAGGAAGTGGAGGAAGTCGACGAAGTGGAGGAAGTTTACGAAGTGGACGAAGTGGACGTAGAGGTCGAAGTGGACGAAGTTGACGATGTTGACGAAGTGGGCGAGGTGGAGGAAGTGGAGGAAGTGGACGAAGCGGACGAAATGGAAGAAGTGGACGAAGTTCACGAAGTGGACGAAGCGGACGAAGTTGACGAAGAGGAGGAAGTGGAGGAAGTGGATGAGGTGGAGGAAGTGAAGGAAGTGAAGGAAGTGGACGAATTGGAGGAAGTGGACGAAGTGGAGCAAGTGAAGGAAGTTGACGAAGTGGAGGAAGTGGAGGATGTGGAGGAAGTGGAAGAAGTGGAGGAGATGGAGGAAGTGGTCGAAGTGGACGAACTGGAGGAAGTAGAGGAAGTGGAGGAAGTGGAGGAAGTGGACGAAGTGGATGAAGCAGAGGAAGTGGAGGAAGTTGAGGAAGAGGACGAAGCAGACGAAGAAGACGAAGTGGAGGAAGAGGAGGAAGAGGAGGAAGAGGACGAAGTGTACGAAGCGGAAGAAGTGGACGAAGTGGTGGAAGTGGAGGAAGGTGACGAAGTGGACGAAGTTGAGGAAGAGGACGAAGTGGACGAAGTGGACGAAGTGGAAAAAGTGGAGGAAGTGGAGGAAGTTGACGAAGTGGAGGAATTGGACGAAGTTGACGAAGTGGAGGAAGTGAACGAAGTTGACAAAGTGGAGGAAGTGGAGGAAGAGGAGGAAGTGGAGGAAGCATAGGAAGTGGAGGAAGTGGAGGAAGTGGAGGAAGTGGACGAAGTGGAGGAAGGGGACGATGTGGACGAAGTGGAGGAAGGGGACGATGTGGACGAAGTGGACGGAATGGAAGGAGTGGAGGAAGTGGAGGAAGTGGAAGAAGTGGACAAAGATGATGAAGTGGACGTAGTGGAGGAAGTGGATGAGGTGGAGGAAGTGAAGGAAGTGAAGGAAGTGGACGAATTGGAGGAAGTGGACGAAGTGGAGCAAGTGAAGGAAGTTGATGAAGAGGAGGAAGTGGAGGATGTGGAGGAAGTGGAAGAAGTGGAGGAAGTGGAGGAAGTGGTCGAAGTGGACGAACTAGAGGAAGTGGAGGAAGTGGAGGAAGTGGATGAAGCAGAGGAAGTGGAGGAAGTTGAGGAAGAGGACGAAGCAGACGAAGAAGACGAAGTGGAGGAAGAGGAGGAAGAGGACGAAGTGTACGAAGCGGAAGAAGTGGACGGTGGAAGTGGAGGAAGGTGACGAAGTGGACGACGTGGACGAAGTTGAGGAAGAGGACAATGTGGACGAAGTGGAAAAAGTGGAGGAAGTGGAGGAAGTTGACGAAGTGGACGAAGTTGAAGAAGTGGACGAAGTGGAGGAGGTGGACGAAGTGGAGGAAATGAAGGAAGTGGACAAAGTGAACGAAATGGAGGACATTGACGAAGTGGAGGAACTGGACGAAGTTGACGAACTGGAGGAAGTGGAGGAATTGGAGGAAGTTGAGCAAGTGAAGGAAGTTGACGAAGTGGAGGAAGTGGAGGAAGTGGAAGAAGTGGAGGAAGTGGAGGAAGTGGAGGAAGTGGTCGAAGTGGACGAACTGGAAGAAGTGAAGGAAGTGGAGAAAGTTGAGGAAGAGGACGAAGCAGACGAAAAAGACGAAGTGGAGGAAGAGGAGGAAGAGGAGGAAGAGGACGAAGTGTACGAAGCGGAAGAAGTGGACGAAGTTGTGGAAGTGGAGGAAGGTGACGAAGTGGACGAAGTGGACGAAGTTGAGGAAGAGGACGAAGTGGACGAAGTGGAAAAAGTGGAGGAAGTGGAGGAAGTTGACGAAGTGGAGGAATTGGACGAAGTTGACGAAGTGGAGGAAGTGAACGAAGTTGACGAAGTGGAGGAAGTGGAGGAAGAGGAGGAAGTGGAGGAAGTATAGGAAGTGGAGGAAGTGGAGGAAGTGGAGGAAGTGGAGGAAGTGGAGGAAGTGGAGGAAGGGGACGATGTGGACGAAGTGGAGGAAGGGGACAATGTGGACGAAGTGGACGGAATGGAAGGAGTGGAGGAAGTGGAGGAAGTGGAGGAAGTGGAAGAAGTGGACAAAGATGACGACGTGGACGTAGTGGAGGAAGTGGACGAAGTGGAGGAAGTGTAGGAAGTGAACGAAGTGGATAAAGTTGAAGAAGTGGAGGAAGTGGACGAAGTTGACGAAGTAGAGGAAGTGGAGGACGTTGACGAAGTGGAGGAATTGGACGAAGTTGACGAAGTGGAGGAAGCAGACGAAGTTGACGAAGTGGAGGAAGTGGAGGAAGTAGAGGAAGTGGTGGAAGTGGAGGAAGTGGAGGAAGTGGAGGAAGTGGAGGAAGGGGACGATGTGGACGAAGTGGAGGAAGTTGAAGAAGTGGATAAAGATGATGAAGTGGACGTAATGGAGGAAGTGGGCGAAGTGGAGGAAGTGTAGGAAGTGAACGGAGTCGACGAAGTGGACGAAGTTGACGAAGTGGAGGAAGTGGACGAAGTAGACGAAGTTGACGACGTAGTGGAAGTGGACGAAGTTGACGAAGTGGATGAAGTTGAAGAAGTGGAAGTGGGAAGTGGAGGAAGTGTAGGAAATTGAAGAAGTGGAGGAAGATGACGAAGATGAATAAGTGGAAGAAGTGGACGAAGTGTAGGAAGTGGACAAAGTAGAGGACGTGGACGAAGTGGATGAAGTTGACGAAGTGGTAGAAGTGGAAGTTGACGAGGAAGTTGAAGAAGTGGACGAAGTTGACGAGGTGGAAGAAGTGGAGGAAGTGAAGGAAGCGGACGGAGTTGACGAAGTGGAGGAAGTGGTAGAAGTGGAGGAAGTGGACGACATGGACGAAGTGGAGGAAGTGGAGGAAGTCGACGAAGTGGAGGAAGTTTACGAAGTGGACGAAGTGGACGTAGAGGTCGAAGTGGACGAAGTTGACGATGTTGACGAAGTGGGCGAGGTGGAGGAAGTGGAGGAAGTGGACGAAGCGGACGAAATGGAAGAAGTGGACGAAGTTGACGAAGTGGACGAAGCGGAGGAAGTTGACGAAGTTGACAAGTGGACGAAGTGAACGAGTGGAAGAGTGGAGGAAGTGGAGGAAGGGGAGGAAGTTAGAAGAAGTGGAAAAAGATGAACGAAGGGGCGGTAGTGGCGAAGGGAAGAAGTGCGACGAACTATAGGGAAGTGAATGAAGTGGCGAGGGAGGATGTGGACAAATTGGGTTGGAGGAATGGAGAAAAAGTGGAGGAAGTTGTAGGACGGTTGAGAAGTGGAGAAATTGGACGAAGTGGTGACGAAGTGGAGGGAGTGGAGGAAGTTAACGAACGTGGACGAAGTGGAGGAAGTGCGACGAATAGTGGAGCGAAGTAGAGGAAGGGACACGAAGTTAGACCAAGTAGACGAATGTGACGAAGTCGACGGAAGTGGAAGGGGTGGAGGAAGTGGAGGAAGTTGAGAAGTGGACAAAGATGCCGAAGTGGACGAGTGGAAGAAGTGGACGAAGTGGAGGAAGTGTAGGAAGTGAACGAAGTGGACAAAGTGGACGAAGTGGACGAAGTTGACGAAGTGGAGGAAGTGGAGGAAGTGGACGAAGTTGACGAAGTTGACGAAGTGGAGGAAGTAGAGGAAGTGGAGGAAGTTGAGGAAGTGGAGGAAGTGGACAAAGTGGAGCAAGTGAAGTAAGTTGACGAAGTGGAGGATGTGGAGGAAGTGGAAAAGTGGAGGAAGTGGAGGAAGTGGTCGAAGTGGACGAACTGGAAGAAGTGAAGGAAGTGGAGAAAGTTGAGGAAGTTGACGAAGTGGACGGAGTGGAGGAAGTAGAGGAAGTGGAGGAAGTTGACGAAGTGGACGAAGTGGGCGAAGTGGATGAAGTGGACGAACGGGACAAAGTGGAGGAAGTGGAGCAAGTGGAGGAAGAGAACGAAGTGGACGAAGTGGAGGAAATGATGGAAATGGAGGAAGTGGAGGAAGTGGACGAACTGGATGAAGCAGAGGAAGTGGAGGAAGCTTAGGAAGAGGATGAAGCGGACGAAGAAGACGAAGTGGAGGGAGAGGAGGAAGAGGAGGAAGAGGACGAAGCGGAAGAAGTGGATGAAGTGGTGGAAGTGGAGGAAGGTGACGAAGTGGATGAAGTTTAGGAAGAGGACGACGTGGAGAAGTGGAAAAAGTAGAGGAAGTGGACGAAGTTGACGAAGTGGACGAAGTTGACGAAGTGGACGAAGTGGAGGAGGTGGACGAAGTGGAGGACTTGGCGGAAGTGGACAAAGTGAACGAAATGGATGACATTGGCGAAGTGGAGGAATTGGACGAAGTTGACGAAGTGGAGGAAGTGGACGAAGTTACCGAAGTGGAGGAAGTAGAGGAAGTGGAGGAAGTGGAGGAAGTGTAGGAAGTGGACGAAGTGGAGGAAGGGGGACGAAGTGGACGAAGTAGACCAAGTGGACGGAGTGGAAGGAGTGGAGGAACTGGAGGAAGTTGAAGAAGTGGACAAAGATGACGAAGTGGACGTAGTGGAGGAAGTGGAGTTGGGATGTGGACGAAGTAGACGAAGTTGACGAAGTGGAGGAAGTGGAGGAAGTGGACGAAGTTGACGAAGTGGGCGAAGTGGATGAAGTGGACGAAGTGGACGACGTGGAGGAAGTGGAGGAAGTCGACTAAATGGAGGAAGTTTACGAAGTGGACGAAGTGGACGTAAAGGTCGAAGTGGACGAAGTCGACGATGTTGACGAAGTGGGCGAAGTGGAGGAAGTGGAAGAAGTGGTCGAAGTGGACGATCTGGAAGAAGTGGAGGAAGTGGACGAAGTTGAGGAAGTGGACAAATGGGAGGAAGTGGACGAAGTGAGGAAGTTGAGGAAGTGGAGGATGTGGAGGAAGTTGACGAAGTGGAGGAAGTGGAGGAAGTTGACGAAATGGAGGATGTGGAGGAAGTGGAGGAAGTTGAGGAAGCGGAGGAAATTGACGATGTGCACGAAGTGAACGATGGGGACGAATGGGACGAAGTGAAGGAAGTGGACGAATTTTACGAAATTGACGAAGTGGAGGAAGCGGAGCAAGTGGATGAAGTTGACGAAGTGGACGACGAAGGGGACAAAGTAGGGAAAGTGGATGAAGTGGACGAAATTGACGAAGTGGATGAAGTTGAGGAAGTGGAGGAAGTGCACGATGGGGACGAAGTGGAGGAAGTCGAGGAACTGGAAGAAGAGGACGAAGTGGATGAAGTGGTCGAAATGGACGAAGTGGGCGAAGTGGACGAAGCGGACGAAGCAGACGAAGTTGACGAAGTGGAGGAAGTGGGTGAGGTGGAGGAAGTGAAGGAAGTGGACGAAGTGGAGGAAGTGGACGAAGTGGAGTAAGTGAAGGAAGTTGACGAAGTGGAGGAAGTGGATGATGTGGAGGAAGTGGAAGAAGTGGAGGAAGTGGAGGAAGTGGTCGAAGTGGACGAACTGGAAGAAGTGAAGGAAGTGGAGAAAGTTGGAGAAGTTGAGGAGGTAGACAAAGTGGAGTAAGTAGAAGAAGTGGAGGAAGTGGAGGAAGTTGACGGAGTGGACGAAGTGGAGGAAGTAGAGGAAGTGGAGGAAGTTCACGAAATGGACGAAGTGGACGAAGGGGACAAAGTGGAGCAAGTGGAGCAAGTGGAGGAAGAGGACGAAGTGGACGAAGTCATGGAAGTGGAGGAAGGTGACGAAGTGGACGAAGTTGAGGAAGAGGACGAAGTGGAAAAAGTGGAGGAAGTGGAGGAAGTTGACGAAGTGGACGAAGTCGAAGAGGTGGACGAAGTGGAGGAAATGGAGGAAGTGGATAAAGTGAACGAAGTTGAGGAAGAGGACGAAGTGGACGAAGTGGACAAAATGGAGGAAGTGGAGGAAGTTGAAGAAGTGGACGAAGTGGAGGAGGTGGACGAAGTGGAGGAAATGGAGGAAGTGGACAAAGTGAACGAAATGGAGGACGTTGACGAAGTGGAGGAATTGGACGAAGTTGACGAAGTGGAGGAATTGGACGAAGTTGACGAAGTGGAGGAAGTGGAGGAAGTGGCCGAAGTCGAGGAAGTGGAGGAAGTGGAAGAAGTGGAGGAAATGGACGAAGTGGACGAAGAGGACGAAGTGGACGAAGGGGACGAAGTGGACGATGTGGACGAAGTAGACCAAGTGGACGAAGTGGCCGGAGTGGAAGGAGTGGAGGAAGTGGAGGAAGTGGAGGAAGTTCAAGAAGCGGACAAAGAGGACGAAGTGGACGTAGTGGAGGAAGTGGACGAAGTGGACGAAGTGTAGGAAGTGAACGAAGTGGACGAAGTGGACGAAGTTGATGAAGTGGAGGAAGTGGAGGAAGTGGACGAAGTTGACGAAGTAGAGGAAGTGGACGAAGTTGACGAAGTGGACGAAGTGGAGGAAGTGGACGAAGTGGACGAAGTTGAAGAAGTGGAGGAAATGAAGGAAGTGGAGGAAGTAGAGGAAATGGAGGAAGTGGAGGAAGTGGAGGAAGATGACGAAGTTGAAGAAGTGGAAGAAGTGGACGAAGTGTAGGAAGTGGACAAAGTAGAGGACGTGGACGAAGTGGATGAAGTTGACGAAGTGGTAGAAGTCGAAGAAGTGGAGGAAGTTGAAGATGTGGACGAAGTTGGCGAGGTGGAAGAAGTGGAGGAAGTGAAGGAAGCGGACGGAGTTGACGAAGTGGAGGAAGTGGTAGAAGTGGACGAAGTGGAGGAAGTCGAGAAAGTGGACGAAGTGGATGAAGTGGACGAAATGGAGGAAGTCGACGAAGTGGAGGAAGTGGAGGAAGTTGACGAAGTGGAGCAAGTGGACGAAGTGGACGAAGTGGACGAAGTGGAGGAAATGGAGGAAGTGGATGAAGTGGAGGAAATTGATGAAGTGGATGAAGTGGAGGAAATCGAGGAAGTTGAGGAAGAGGGCGAAGTGGAAGAAATGGAGGAAGTGGAGGAAGTGGAAGATGTGGAGGAAGTTGACGAAGTGGAGGAAGTGGAGGAAGTGGAGGAAGTTGACGAAGTGGACGAATAGGTCGAAGTGGAGGAAGTTGACGAAGTGGGCGAAGAGGACGAAGTGGACGAAATGGAAGAAGTGGACGAAGTGGAGGAATTTGACGACGTGGACGAAGTGGAGGAAGTGGAGGAAGTTGAGGAAGAGGACGAAGTGGACGAAGTGGAAGAAGTGGAGGAAGTGGAAGAAGCTGAAGAAGTGGACGAAGTGGAGGTAGTGGACGAAGTGGAGGAACTTGACGAAACGGAGGAAGTGGAGGAAGTTGACGAGGTGAACGACGGGGACGAAGTGGAGGAAGTCGAGGAAGTTGAGGAATGGAGGAAGTGGAGGAATTGGACAAAGTGGACGAACTTGACGAGGTTGACGAAGTGGGCGAAGTGGACGAAGCGGACGAAGTGGAGGAAGTGGAGGAAGTGGAGGAAGTTTACGAAGTGGACGAAGAGGGGAAAGTGGACGAAGTGCACGAAGAGGCCGAAGTGGGCGAAGTGGAGGAAGTGGAAGAAGTGGAGGAAGTTGACGACGTGGAGGAAGTGGAGGAAGTCGACGAAGTGGAGGAAGTTTACGAAGTGGACATAGAGGTCGAAGTGGACGAAGTTGACGATGTTGACGAACTAGGCGAAGTGGACGAAGTGGAGGAATTGGACGAAGTGGAGGAAGTGGACGAAGTTGACGAAGTGCAGGAAGAGTAGGAAGTGGAGGAAGTCGAGGAAGTGGAGGAAGTGGAGGAAGTGGAGGAAGTGGTCGAAGAGGACGAAGTCGACGAAGTGCACGAAGTGGAGGAAGTGGAGGAAGTGGAGGAAGTTGACGAAGGGGACGAAGTGGTGGAGGTTGTGGAAGTGGAGGAACTGGAGGAAGTGGACGAAGTGGAAGAAGTGGAGCAAGTGGAGGAAGTGGAGGAACTGGAGTAGGTGGACGAAGTGGAGGAAATTGACGAAGTGCACGAAGTGGAGGAAGTTGACGAAGTGGAGGAAGTGGACGATAGGGACAAAGTTGAGGACTAGAGGAGGTTGAAGAAGTGGAGGAAGTTGAGGAAGACGACGGAGTGGAAGAAGTGGAGGAAGTGGAGGAAATTGAAGAAGTAGACGAAGTGGAAGAAGCGGACGAAGTGGAGGAAGTGGAGGAAGTTGACGAAGTGGACGAAGTGGAGTTAGTTGAGGAAGAGGACTAAGTGGACGAAGTGGAAGAAGTGGAGGAAGTGGAGGAAGTTGACGAAGTGGCCGAAGTGGAGTAGTTGGACGAAGTGGAGGAAATGGAGGAAGTGGACAAAGTGAACGAAATGGAGGAAGTTGACGAAGCGGAGGAATTGGACGAAGTTGACGAAGTGGAGGAAGTGGACGAAGTTGACAAAGTGGAGGAAGTGGAGCAAGTGGAGCAAGTAAAGGAAGTGGAGGAAGTGGAGGAAGTAGAGGAAGGGGAGGAAGTGGAGGAAGAGGGGGAAATGGACGAAGTGGCTAAATTGACGAAGTGGAGAAAGTGGAAGAAGTGGAGGAAGTGGTCGAAGTGGACGAACTTGAAGAAGTGGAGGAAGTGGAGGAAGTTGAGGAAGTGGACAAAGTGGTGGAAGTGGAGGAAATGGAGGAAGTGGATGAAGTGGAGGAAGTTGATGAAGTGGAAGAAGTGGAGGAAGTGGAGAAAGTTGACGAAGAGGTCGAAGTGGACGAAGTTGACGAAGTGGGCGAAGTGCACAAAGTCGACGAAGTCGACGAAGTGGAAGAAGTGGACGAAGTTGACGAAGTGGAGGAAGTGGACAAAGTGGATGATGTGGAGGAAGTGGAGGAAGTGGACGAAGTGGAGGAAGTGGAGGAAGTGGACAGAGTGGAGGAAGTGGACGAAATGGAGGAAATTGACCAAGTGGAGGAAGTGGAGGAAGTTGACGAAGTGTAGGAAGTGGACCATGGGGACAAGTGGAGGAAGTGGAGGAAGTGCTCCAAGTTTACGAACGGGAAGAAGTGGAGGAAGTGGAGGAAGTTGAGGAAGTGGACAAAGTGGAGGAAGTGGAGCAAGTGAAGGAAGTTGACGAAGTGGAGGAAGTGAAGGGAAGTCGACAAATTGGACGAAGTTGACGAAGTGGACGAAGTGGAGGAAATTGACGAAGTGGACGAAGTGCAGGAATTGGAGGAAGTTGACGAAGTGGAGGAAGTTGACGATGGGGACGAAGTGGAGGAAGTGGAGGTAGTTGACGAAGTGGAACGAAGTTGAGGAACTAGACGAAGTTGACGAAGTGGAGGATGTGGAGGAAGTGGAGGAAGTGGAAGAAGTGGACAAAGTGGACGAAGTTGAGGAAGTGGAGGAAATGGATGATGGGGACGAAGTTGAAGAAGTGGAGGAAGTCGAGGAAGTGGACGAATCGGATGAAGTGGTCGAAGTGGACGAAATGGAAGTAGTGGACAAAGTTGACGAGGTGGAGGAAGTGGACGAAGTTGACGAAGTGGAGGAAGTGGAGGAAGTGGACAAAGTGGAGGAAGTGGACGAAGTGAAGCAAGTGAAGGAAGAGGACGAAGTGGGGGAAGTGGAGGATGTGGAGGAAGTGGAAGAAGTGGACGAATCAGATGAAGTGGTCGAAGTGGACGAAATGGAAGTAGTGGAAAAAGTTGACGAAGTGGAGGAAGTGGACGAAGTTGACGAAGTGGAGGAAGTGGAGGAAGTGGAGGAAGTGGTCGAAGTGGACGAACTGGAAGAAGTGGAGGAAGTGGACAAAATGGAGGAAGTGGAGGAAGTGGACAAAGTGGACGAAGTGGAGGAAGTTTAGCAAGTTGACGAAGTGGAGGAAGTGGAGCAAGTGGAGGAAGTGGAGGAAGTTGACGAAGTAGACGAAGTGGACAAAGTGGAGCAAGTGGAGGAAGTGGAGGAAAAGGATGAAGTGGACGAAGTAGAGGAAGTTGACAATGTAGAGGAAGTCGACGAAGTGGAGGAAGCGGACGAAGTTGACGAAATGGAGGAAGTGGACGAAGTGGACGAAGTGGAGCAAGTGGATGAGGTTGAGGAAGTGGACGAAGTGGACGATGTGGAGCAAGTGAAGGATGGGGACGAAGTGGAAGAAGTGGAGGAACTGGAGGAAGTGGACGATTCGGATGAAGTGGTCGAAGTGGACGAAGCGGACGAAATGGAAGCAGTGGACGAAGTTGACGAAGTGGTGGAAGTGGACGAAGTTGACGAAGTGGAGGAGGTGGAGGAAGTGGAGGAAGCGGAGGAAGTGGAGGAAGTGGAGGAAGTGGAGGAAGTGGGGGAAGTGGAGGATGTGGAGGAAGTGGAAGAAGTGGAGGAGGTGGAGGATGTGGTCAAAGTGGACGAAGGAAACGAAGGGGACAAAGTGGAGGAAGTAGAGGAAGTGGAGCAAGCGGAGGAAGAGGACGAAGTGGAGGAAGTGGAGGAAGTAGAGGAAATGGAGGAAGTGGGGGAAGTGGACGAAGTGGATGTAGCGGAGGAAGTGGAGGAAGTTGAGGAAGAGGACGAAGTGGAAGAACTGGAGGAAGTTGACGAAGCGGACGAAGAAGACGAAGTGGAGGAAGAGGAGGAAGAGGACAAAGTGGACGAAGTGGAAGAAGTGGAAGAAGTGAAGGAAGTGGAGGAAGTGGACGAAGTGGAGGAAGATGAGGAAGAGGAGTTAGTGGAGGAAGTGGAGGAAGTGGAAGAAGGTGAGGAAGTGGAGGAACTGGACGAAGTGGATGAAGTGGTCGAATTGGACGAAGTGGACGAAGTGGACAAAGTGGACGAAGTGGACGAAGCGGACAAAATGGAAGAAGTGGACGAAGTTGACGAAGTGGAGGAAGTGGACGAAGTTGAAATAGTGGAGGAAGTGGACGAAGTGGAGGAAGTAGAGGATGTGGAGGAAGTAGAGGACGTGGACCAAGTGGTGGAAGTGGACGAAGTGGAGGAAGTGAAGGAAGTGGACGAAGTTAACGAAGTTGAGGAAGTGGAGGATGTGGAGGATGTGGAGAAAGTTGAAGAAGTGGAGGAAGTGGTCGAAGTGGACAAACTGGAAGAAGTGGAGGAAGTGGAGAAAGTGGAGAAAGTTGAGGAAGTGGACGAAGTGGAGGAAGTGGAGCAAGTTGACGAAGTGGAGGAAGTGGAGCAAGTGGAGGACGTAGAGGAAGTGGAGGAAGTTGACGAAGTGGACGAAGTGGACCAATTGGAGGAAATGGAAGAAGTGGGGCAAGTGGGGGAAGAGGATGAGGTGCATGAAGTAGAGGAAGTTGACGAAGTGGAGGAAGTTGACGAAGTGGAGGAAGCGGAAGAAGTTGACGAAGTGGTGGAAGTGGAGGAAGTGGATGAGGTGGAGGAAGTGGAGGAGGTGGAGGAAGTTGACGAAGTGGAGCAAGTGAAGGAGGTGGACGAAGTCGACGAAGTGGAGGAAATGGAGGAAGTGGAGGAAGTGGAGGAAGTTGACGAAGTGGAGGATGTGGAGGAAGTGGTCGAAGTGGACGAACTGGAAGAAGTGGAGGAAGTGGAGAAAGTGGAGAAAGTTGAGGAAGTGGACAAAGTGGAGGAAGTGGAGCAAGTTGATGACGTGGAGGAAGTGGAGGAAGTGGAGGAAGTGTAGGAAGTGGAGGAAGTTGATGAATGATGAGAGGGTCGCACCTCCCACAAAAATTGTGCATAAAAGAATGCAGTATAGACTAGGCAGTGACTCCTAGGTCGTCTCTCAAGGACCAATTTGGGCTCAGTCTCAGATCAAGCACGCAGTGGGGGGGGTTTGTGAAAGAGTTTATGAATGCAAATGACAAAATAAAAAAATGAAGCTTAAACACAACCGATAGAATTTAAGGCATTAAAGGACATGAAAACATTAAACTGAACACTACAATAGATAAATATCCAAACACAATTGAAGCTATTAAAAGGCAATATTGAGCTAACAAATTAAATAGACATTGGAATAAAGCCTGGGAATTGTAAAACAAAATCACCACAAATTCAAGCATCAACACAATCTAAAGAGACTTTTTAGAGCCAAAGCAAAATGAAAGACAAATCAAAGAAAATGCTTTTCTAAAAAAATGTAAATGAGCGTGTGTGCTCTCTCCAGGCCGTCACGTCCTGTGCCATTCTTTCAAAGCCAAATTAAATGCACCGTGCAGTTGAAATTAAAGAAGCTACTCTTTATCTAATAAATGAAATGCAATTTCAGACGGGACACTAAATGAAACACGCGTGAACAGTAGCAGGTATTCATCATATAAAATGTAGAAAAATTTTCGGTTCAAAGCTTGAATACAATAAAGAGAAATAAAACCTATGTAGCTAGCCCTCGTGGACGTACAGTTGCTGGACTTGACGTGACGCTCTCTCAAAATGAAAAACACGAAATGAAATTTAAAGAGTTCTCTACTTTTCCGAAACAGTGTGCACAAATTTTTCCGTGCAGCTAAAAGAAGAAATCAGTGTCCACTCTTTAAAATGGAATGTGCCTCCTCTAACCGTAACCCTCCATCTCTGTGTCTTTTCTTTCTCCCGTTCTTCTCCTACTAGGTCACCCTCTCTTCTCCCTCTGGACGTGCTTGTCCTTTTAACCAAATAAAAATATATGCCTCCTCCTAGGTTGTGGCTGGACCGAATCCCTTCTCTAAATGAATCATCACCGTGCACACCATGCAACGCTGCTGGGCCGTGGAGTGTGGAGTACCTTCAAAACTACTGGATGCCACCCCCTCTGGACCAACTTCCGTGTCACTCTCCATGCCTTGTTGCTCGCGTGAAGATAGCTGGGATCCGGACCAGGCCGCGTGTGCTGCTGGATCAACATCTCTCTCCAAGCTTGTGTTGGACCGAGATGCTCCTGGATGTGTGTTGCTGCTGTACTTCATGGGACCAGCCCACTTTTCTCCTCTCATCCAGCGTGCTTCATTCTGTGCGTGTGCGACAGCTGGACGTGAAGGCTTTCCCAAAGCTTGCTGGACGTGCCAAGTGTGGGCTGCTGTACCACCTTCAAAAATGCTGGACACACCTACCTCCACGCGTGATGCTTCCAAGCGGGCCGCTAGCCGTGTGGTGTTGCTGCCTGGACCAAGCCAAGTGCTTCCCTCATCCAAAAATGAAAGCTGCTTTTCGATGTGCACCCCCAAAATGCTTTTCTCTGCACCTTTTTTTTTTTTTCTTCCAGCACCTCCCTTGTTGAAATCCACACCTCCTCAATCATTTTAGTTTAAAGCATAATTGATGTGGTATTTCTTTTCACCTCCAAATGTCCCAAATATTATCCAACAATTTCCCTACAATTAATAATGCAAATAATTAGCTCAAATAATTCAAATTAATTAAAATAAGAATTTTTGGTCAAATTAAGCACAATTATCAAAAACAGGAAAATATCGGACATTTAAGCACAATTCCCTGATTAAATTCGGTACAATAAGCTAAGTGAAATTGAGAAAATATTGACTCATCAAAATAGACCACACTTAGTCTTTTGCACTCCTGGGCAAAATCAAGACGAAAACCAGGGAACTACTCAAACATCCGGGAGGTGACACAGACTCGACAGACAGATAACAAAGACTCCAAAACAGGAACAAAAACAGAATTACACAGTTCTCTAGGAATCTGGACCAAGAAAGGAAGTAGACAATATCCAACACAGAATCAATCAGAGAAAGCAGATACTCATGAAATCATCCAAGCAATTCAAGACATGGCAAAATGATTAATCAGCTCAAGAGGTGAATCAAAAACAACAGAACCTCACAGATGCACACAATCAGTGTTTCTCTCAAGTGTTTAAGGTAAATCAATGTCACTCAATGCACTCAAGAAAGCAATCACAAACAGACTTGGCAAGCCTCTAATATCAACACTCAAGCACATACGCATGTTCAAATCAAAAGGTCTTTTCATGGTTGTAATGGGGCCAAGGACAAGGGAGGATATATCTGGATAAGAAACTACAAACCATAAGGAACAGAGGAGCAATGGGGAACAAGTGTAAACACATTCAAACACACCCACAACCTCTAATTCCATCCTCTTCTTGACTCCATTATTCACAAATTTTTTTTTTTTTTTTTTTTTTTTATTTTTCTCATTTTTCTCTACTTTTTTTTTTTCATCCTATCTCTTTTCTTTTCCCTCTTTTCAAAACAAAATTGTAAAAGACAAGATACACATATATTTACCAAAACAAAACAAGAAGAGGAACCAACTAGCCAACTCATCAGAATCCCCAAGGAGACCACACTTGTTCCCAAAACACTTCCAAAGCTCCAAAATTCCCTAAGGTTAAGGTAATCATGGTTTTTCACTTAGGGCTAGTGTATGAGCATTCAAAACAAAGAAATGGGGGAAAGTATAGGCTCAAAAAGGGTTTTCACAGGATTAGAGCAAGGTAAGCTTATTTGGCTAGAGAGGCTCAAGAACAAAAATGCCTTTATCACTTCCAAACATGCATATCAATCAAGAATTTTCAACAAGAGTCAAGCCAAGGCATATGTGCAAGCAATCAAGAGACATATCACACACAAGAAAGAACATCAAGTGGCTCAAATCTCACACAGGGTAATTGTCACAATCAATTCAACCTCTCAAACATCATAATCATCTTCCAAGCAAAGAAAAGCAAGGAATCCAACATCTCAGAGTATCAATGAAGTGAAGGAAAACTGACAACCTAACCACAATCCAGAATTTACGAAAAGCATGCAAAACTGTACACAAGACACAACAAAAACTACCTAGAAAAGAAAAAAAATTTAACACGGAAAACAAAAACTAACAAAGAAAAATCAGAATCTCCCCCAATAGACCACACTTAAACCACAGTGTCCTCAATGTGTCATAAGCATAAGATCAGAAATCAGAACAATCAACACGTCATAGACAAGTGCAATAAAAGTAGGAAAGGAGGAGAAGAGAGAAAGAAAACTCCCCTGATCATGGTGGCAGTTGCCAATTTTGGACTTGTAGGGAGATGTCTTCCACCAAGGATCCAGCAAGGAAGTTTTGAGGAAGAATTGCTTCATCCTCCATATTTGATCTAGCAGGGAGATATCATCCACAGCTGGATCTAAGAAGCAAAGATTATTGATGAGCAGGTTCAGCTGGTGCCTATTGATCTTGAAGCTTTTGTCAGTGTTAGCACCTTTATTTTCCACTGTGGGTGCATGTTGGTCAAATTCATGTGTACCTCCTGCAACATGGTTAGTGCAATGTGGCTCCAAAGAAATGACACACAGGGGTATAACACCCAATCCCAGTGTAACAGGCTGAACAACAGATAAACTCTCAGAACATGAATCAATTTCAAATTCAGAACCAATATCAACCACAAATTCAGATTCATGTTCAGTGCATGGAGAATAAACATACGAATTTGATATCAAAAATTGATTCTCATCATGCAGAGAGGAAGAATTAAAAACAGACTCATCAACAATACAATCACCAACATACCTATCAACAGCATAATCATCGACAACATAGTCAAAATTAGGTATGTTTTCCTCCACTTCCCTAAAGATTGGAAAAGTGGTGGAAGATGAAAATTGTCTACCTGATTCAAAATTACTGCTTATACCTGCCTGGTCCTCAAGATCTTCAGCAGTCTCCTCAGGTGCAAGAGTGGGGCCATAGGGCGATGGGAAAGTAAGTGGCGCAACAATAAGCTCATGACTCTTCTCCCCATCTTCTATGTTGATGCCACTATCATCATCAGGAATTAGAACAGTCTGAAATGGTGATTCTGAATCTTGAGACTGTTCCTCAGCGAGTTGAGTGGCCATCTGCCCTATCTGATCAGTCATACTCTGAATGGCAGCTCCTATTTCTTGCTGGAACTGCATGTTCTCTTGCCGAAACTGAAGGTTCTGCATGGTCATCTGCTCCAACAACTCCTGCAATGTAGGCTCAGAAATAGAAGGCTGAGGAGCTGTTTCGGTAGAAGCATCATACTGCTGACTCTCGTATTGCTGGACTGGTGGAGGCATAAAAGTACTTTGGAATGGTGGTTCTTGATATTGATGCTGTGGACCATCATACCATCCCAAGGTAGGGTCATTCCATCCAAGACCGTTGCTGTAAGCATATTGCACAGGGGAAAATTTGCTCAGAAACTGATGCTCAAGATATCCCCAATCGGTAACGGATCTCAGAGGAAGAGAGTCTTCCAATCCTTAGCTGCTCCTTGTAATGAATGCGGAAATGCGCTCAAGAAAATGTAATCAAGAGGGACATCTGGAGGCTTCATTGAAGAGCACATGATGTGGAGCTCCTCCAAATGTCTGTGTGGGCATTCTCCTGCAAAACCATGAAACTTAGGCAGCAAATGTATCAGTCCAGGGGTGAGATCACAATGAAGATCATCCTCCTTAAGTGAAACCGGCTCACAAAGAGCACTCTCAGAAATTAGAGGATGAGTCGTATTGCTCTCAACATAGAAATCAGCAGAATATGAATTACAATCAGAGTAACATGCAGAAGGAGAATCATAATCAGAGGCACTAGCAAAACAAGCAGTGTTCACGAAATCAAAATAGGTAGACATGGAAAAAGAAGAATACTAAAAATCACGAAACAAATAAAACACAACACATTTATACATGCAACACGCACACACAAAACAGAACATCACATCACATCACATCACATCACATCACAAGACAAAACACAACACACACAAACACAACAAAAAGACCTAAGACTGAACCGTTGGTCCCCGGCAACGGCGCCATTTTGATGAGAGGGTCGCACCTCCCACAAAAATTGTGCATAAAAGAATGCAGTATAGACTAGGCAGTGACTCCTAGGTCGTCTCTCAAGGACCAATTTGGGCTCAGTCTCAGATCAAGCACGCAGTGGGGGGGGGGGTTTGTGAAAGAGTTTATGAATGCAAATGACAAAATAAAAAAATGAAGCTTAAACACAACCGATAGAATTTAAGGCATTAAAGGACATGAAAACATTAAACTGAACACTACAATAGATAAATATCCAAACACAATTGAAGCTATTAAAAGGCAATATTGAGCTAACAAATTAAATAGACATTGGAATAAAGCCTGGGAATTGTAAAACAAAATCACCACAAATTCAAGCATCAACACAATCTAAAGAGACTTTTTAGAGCCAAAGCAAAATGAAAGACAAATCAAAGAAAATGCTTTTCTAAAAAAATGTAAATGAGCGTGTGTGCTCTCTCCAGGCCGTCACGTCCTGTGCCATTCTTTCAAAGCCAAATTAAATGCACCGTGCAGTTGAAATTAAAGAAGCTACTCTTTATCTAATAAATGAAATGCAATTTCAGACGGGACACTAAATGAAACACGCGTGAACAGTAGCAGGTATTCATCATATAAAATGTAGAAAAATTTTCGGTTCAAAGCTTGAATACAATAAAGAGAAATAAAACCTATGTAGCTAGCCCTCGTGGACGTACAGTTGCTGGACTTGACGTGACGCTCTCTCAAAATGAAAAACACGAAATGAAATTTAAAGAGTTCTCTACTTTTCCGAAACAGTGTGCACAAATTTTTCCGTGCAGCTAAAAGAAAGAAATCAGTGTCCACTCTTTAAAATGGAATGTGCCTCCTCTAACCGTAACCCTCCATCTCTGTGTCTTTTCTTTCTCCCGTTCTTCTCCTACTAGGTCACCCTCTCTTCTCCCTCTGGACGTGCTTGTCCTTTTAACCAAATAAAAATATATGCCTCCTCCTAGGTTGTGGCTGGACCGAATCCCTTCTCTAAATGAATCATCACCGTGCACACCATGCAACGCTGCTGGGCCGTGGAGTGTGGAGTACCTTCAAAACTACTGGATGCCACCCCCTCTGGACCAACTTCCGTGTCACTCTCCATGCCTTGTTGCTCGCGTGAAGATAGCTGGGATCCGGACCAGGCCGCGTGTGCTGCTGGATCAACATCTCTCTCCAAGCTTGTGTTGGACCGAGATGCTCCTGGATGTGTGTTGCTGCTGTACTTCATGGGACCAGCCCACTTTTCTCCTCTCATCCAGCGTGCTTCATTCTGTGCGTGTGCGACAGCTGGACGTGAAGGCTTTCCCAAAGCTTGCTGGACGTGCCAAGTGTGGGCTGCTGTACCACCTTCAAAAATGCTGGACACACCTACCTCCACGCGTGATGCTTCCAAGCGGGCCGCTAGCCGTGTGGTGTTGCTGCCTGGACCAAGCCAAGTGCTTCCCTCATCCAAAAATGAAAGCTGCTTTTCGATGTGCACCCCCAAAATGCTTTTCTCTGCACCTTTTTTTTTTTTCTTCCAGCACCTCCCTTGTTGAAATCCACACCTCCTCAATCATTTTAGTTTAAAGCATAATTGATGTGGTATTTCTTTTCACCTCCAAATGTCCCAAATATTATCCAACAATTTCCCTACAATTAATAATGCAAATAATTAGCTCAAATAATTCAAATTAATTAAAATAAGAATTTTTGGTCAAATTAAGCACAATTATCAAAAACAGGAAAATATCGGACATTTAAGCACAATTCCCTGATTAAATTCGGTACAATAAGCTAAGTGAAATTGAGAAAATATTGACTCATCAATGAAGTAGACGAAGTGGACAAAGTGGAGGAAGTGGAGCAAGTGGAGGAAGAGGACGAAGTGGACGAAGTAGAGGAAGTTGACAAAGTAGAGGAAGTCGACGAAGTGGAGGAACCAGACGAAGTTGACGAAATGGAGAAAGTGGACGAAGTGGAGGAAATGAATGAGGTGGAGGAAGTGGAGGAAGTGGACGAAGTGGAGCATGTGAAGGAAGTGGTCGAAGTTGACGAAGTGGAGAAAGTGGAGGATGTGGAGGAAGTGGAAGAAGTGGAGGATGTGGAGGAAGTGATCGAACTGGACGAACTGGAAGTGGAGGAAGTGGAGGAAGTGGAGAAAGTTGAGGAAGTGGACAAAGTGGAGGAAGTGGAGGAAGTTGACGAAGTGGAGGAAGTGGAGGAAATCGAGGAAGTGGATGAAGTGAAGGAAGTTCATGAAGTGGAAGAAGTGGAGGAAGTGGAGAATGTTGACGAAGAGGTCGAAGAGGTCGAAGTGGACGAAGTTGACGAAGTGGGCGAAGTGCACAAAGTGGACGAAGTGGAAGAAGTGGACGAAGTTGACGAAGTGGAGGAAGTGGACGAAGTGGACGAAGTGGAGGAATTGGAGGAAGTGGACAGAGTGGAGGAAGTTGGCGAAATGGAGGAAATTGACCAAGTGGACGAAGTGGAGGAAGTGGACGATGGGGACGAAGTGGAGGAAGTGGAGGAAGTGGAGGAAGTGGAAGAAGTGGAGGAAGTGCTTGAAGTTTACGAACTGGAAGAAGTGGAGGAAGTGGAGGAAGTGGAGGTAGTGGAGGAAGTTGACGAAGTGGAGGAAGTGGAGGGAAGTGGACGAAGTGGACGAAGTTGACGAAGTGGAGGAAATTGACGAAGTGGACGAAGTGGAGGAATTGGAGGAAGCTGACGAAGTCGAGGAAGTGGACGATGGGGACGAAGTGGAGGAAGTTGACGAAGTGGAACGAAGTTGAGGAACTGGACGAAGTTGACGAAGTTGACGAAGTGGAAGATGTGGAGGAAGTGGAAGAAGTGGACAAAGTGGACGAAGTTGAGGAAGTGGAGGAAGTGGACGATGGGGACGGAGTGGAAGAAGTGGAGGAAGTGGAGGAAGTCGAGGAAGTCGAGGAAGTGGAGGAAGTGGACGAATCGGATGAAGTGGTCGAAGTGGACGAAGCGGACGAAATGGAGGTAGGGGACGAAGTTGACGAAGTGGAGGAAGTGGAGGAAGTGGAAGAAGTGGAGGAAGTGGAAGAAGTGGACGAAGTGGACGAAGTTGACGAATTGGAGGAAGTGGAGGATGTGGAGGAAGGGGAAGAAGTGGAGGAAGTGGAGGATGGGGACGAAGTGGAAGAAGTGGAGGAATTGGAGGAAGTCGAGGAAGTGGAGGTAGTGGAGGAAGTGGACGAAGTGGAGGAAATGGTCGAAGTGGAGCAAGTGAAGGAAGTGGACGAAGTGGGGGAAGTGGAGGATGTGGAGGAAGTGGAAGAAGTTGATGACTTGGGCCCAAGCCCAATTAGTTTAGTGTAGTATTTCTTTTACTTTTATTAAAAGCATGTGTAAAAGGTGTTAGGCATGTGCTAAAGAGGAGGGACTTTTAGTCATATATATAGACATGCCACCACCTCTTGTAAGACACTTTTGAGAATAATGAATTAAACTTTCTGTAGAGAAAACTCCAGAATTTAATTCCCTTGAAAGTCAAGATTGGAGAATCCCAAAGGATCTCCTCTAGCTACCTTCCATTCATACCATCCATTCTCTCATTTTCCAAATCAGATTTTCTTTTAGCCACCCTACATCACGCTCCTCCAATCCTTTACTTCCGCGTGGCTTGTGTCATCCGTCACGCCTACGTTGCTGCCACGCGAGCCTGTCCCTGGAAGACTCCTACACTAACTCATCATTTTGTTCTCTCTCAACCATTCGAGAGAGAGAACAAACTGTCACTCTCGCGGTCGCCTTTCTTCCAGTGCGCATCCTCAACCATTTTCCTCACAATCTACCATCACAGACCCTCACGTAAGTCATCTCCACCGATCCATATCTCAGATTTGCCTTATCCTTGCCTTTTTAATACCTTCGCACCGATTTAACCTTTGTTTGGTGCCATATCCTTGCTTCCACCATCGTTTTTCTCCCATTCACCAAGTGAAATCATGATTGCTTTCCATTTCATCGATTTAATCGTTGAATCCTTCTTCTCCACCGATTAAATCCTTCCTTGCCTTCAACCCTAGAGTTTTCACCGATTCATCCTCCAAAACCTAGGGTTGTCGAGTAAATCTGTTTCTTCCGCTGCTTCCCGGTTCTTCAGCTCGATCAAGTTCAGATTTCACGTCGTCTCCTGATTCAGCTCAAGCCTTCAGCTATCATGTGGTATTCAGAGCCTAGGTTAGGCGCGTCCGCTTGAGCTAAGTTTCTCGTTTCTCTCTTATATGAGTTTTACGTTTCGTCGATTCTCAAATTTTCGGTCTCGATCTGTTCTCTATTCTTGAGATTCAATCTGTGCGTTTGCTTGTTTTCGAATTTTTGTGTTGTTGATTATCATTCGTGCAATGTCTTGAGTATTTTACTTTGTCTTATTCATTCTTGTTGAATCTCTTCAATATTCGTGTTTTTCATTATGATTCCTTCTCTGTCTTGTGTTGATTCATGTGTTTTGGTGTTGATATGTTCATTAGGTTCTGGTTGAGTCTATTTGTGTGTGCCAGATTTACTTTGAGTCTTTTCCTCATCTTAATCGGTCCAAAATTTTGTTTGAGTCATTTTATTTGAGCATCATATTCTGTTTTTTGTCAAAGTCATGTTCAATTGCTTATTTGTCATAAATTCTAGGTTGAAACCGTGTTTTGATTGAGCTGAACAATCTGATTGAATGTTCCTTATCTGCACTCTATATGAGCTATGACAAACTCACTTAGAGCTCGAGTGCATGATGGATGACATCAGATTCAGCCTTCATTATTTTTGTAGTATTAGTGTTCATTTGCAAGTGAACGAGAGTTGAACTCTATGAGACATTTGAGCAAGTACCATGTGCATATCATATAAGTAATGACTTGCTTAAGCAATGCTTGGTTGCACTGAGAAAACTCCAGCAGAGTTCAAATTGCAGTTGGCCGATCTGCATTGTCTTGTTTGAGTCTAGTTTTTGTTTTAAAATTTGTTCTGGCATATAGATCTTGCTGGAAATCTTGCATTAACTTCCTCATGTCGTGTTCAAGCTTCAAATTGCTGTTTTAAAGTCAGTTTCATCAATAATTTGTCAATTGACTCAACAAAAACTTAAAACTGGTGGTGTGGTTGAGCTGTTTGATTGCATAATTGGCTATTGCAAGTTCAATTGTCGAATTACTATGTTCTGCATCCAATTTTAGTGCAAAACAAGTTTGTTTTGATGTTTTAAACATGTTGAGATAGTTTAATTCGAGTTATATCAGCCTTTGTGCATCTTTCACCTTTTGAAGCCACCATTTTAAGTCAATTTTTTTTTATGAAGCAAGTATAGTGCAGTACTGACATTTTGATTTGTGCATTTATGATTCAGTTGGATTGTAGTAAGAGCTAGGGTCTGTTGAATGAAATCAAAACAAGTCAAAAAGAATATCTATACAAGTTTAGAAAGCGTTCAGACCTTGTGCAATCCAACTAAGACAAGCTCCAAATCAGAAACTGAAAACATTATCAGTTATGAACTAATTTTGTTGGGGTATTTTATCAAACGTTTTTGTAAAATTCAGTACTGGAGTCACTTAACTGTTTCTGATCTAACTTGCTTGTTTTTTTCTTGCTTTCTTAATCCCTTCTAGAGCAATTCTTAGGTTCATTTTTGAGTGCTTCCTTTCTTGATAGCTTTGCTTCTTGTTTGTCTTTGTTGGTTATCTAGTTTTGTCTCTCACATGTTAATCATGTTCTGCTGAATCATAATTGGATCTTTTCTTTGCTTTATTAATCTGATCTCAAGTCAGTTGCTCTGTTGTTTTTGTCATTCCATTACCTTGTGATTTGTTTTGTCCTTCACTTTACCTTGTTTAGCCTAGCCAATTTTCATGATTGAGAAATCTGATTCCATCCTGGTTTTTGGGATTTGAAAGAAGGTAAGTGTGAATGGTAGCATATTAGGTGGTGGTGATCCACAGGATTCTCTGGCCTAGACTGAAAATTTCTCTTTTAAACTTTTAATTTGAGTGTTTAAATTTTTAAAGAGAAACTTCAGTGCTGTGAGCTTAGTAAGGCTAATTTAGCCTAATTTCCTTGGCATTTGCAAGAGAGTTCAGTTTCAATTAACCAGTTGTTGACTGTGTTCATTGTGTAGGAAAAGAAATTGGAGTAATTAGAATGGAGCAGTTGTGATTTTGTTTCAACTGCAACTGCAATCACTATTGTTTTAATTGATTATTGACTTCCTGGTGATGCTATTTGTGCTTGTGAATCTTTAAACTGTCATTGCATTCATTTTAGTTAAAACATTGCTTGCTAAATTCATTGATATAATCACTGTTTTGAAAGTGAATTGTTGACTTCATGGTTTAATTGGGCATGTTGAATGCTGATTCTGATTTGACAAGACCTATGGGAACTTGGTAGATGCATAGGATTTGCAAATAATGTGCTGATTGTTTTATGAGCATTTTTGGAAGTGCAACAACACTGTTTTAAAACTGCCAATTTCTGATTTGCCTCACATTACTCTTTATCCATTTATTTGATTTCTGAATTAGTTTAGGACATTGTTCTTGACTAGTTTGGTCCATTGTTTCTGCCCAGTGTAATTCATTAATTTTTCTGAAAAGGCTGCTCTTGTCATAATCAGTTGTGCATCAAATTGTTTTTAATTGCCAATGCATCCTTCAGTTTTAAGAAGTGATTAAAGCACCTAAATTCCAGTTCTGACTTGGCGTTTGAATTAATTAGGTGGTTAGTTTCTGCATTGAATTACATCCAATCTGAATTAATTCACTGTCCATTTGCACTTGCTGGATTCTGTTGCTGGATTTTGTTGAGATTTATGTGTGCAGAGCTGATGTGAATGAATCATTAGTTGATCAGAATATTACTGAAGAAACAGTAGCAGGAACACCTCAGTGTGGAGCTTGAAACAGGCTAGAAACAACCATTCAAATAGGGAAGTTGTCTAACTTACCCTTTGTTGTGAATTGTTATTCTGTTTTAGCTTGTAAGTGATGTAAATGATAATATTGAATGAATATCCTGTTGATTTTGGTTGAAAATTAACTGTGCAGAATACTTGGAACAGTTTGAGAGCAAATAGGAATTATTCAATGTCTCAATTGCACAAGACCGAGTGAAAGGGAAGATTAGACAAAAGCTAGGAGATCCAAGGCTGGTTAACAACAACGAGAGTGTATTCGTTGAGCACAAGAAGTGTACCAGACCGTAGCAGCTGTCTTTATTTGTAATTGAATTGAGCTCATCTGGTTTTGTAATAGGCTCTATTGTTAGTTTTCTTAATTTCATTGTAAAAGGCCATTCAAAGTCCAAGTGTCTTGGAAGAGTCCTTGGTGGTCTTTCAACTCTTGGCAAAACTTTTCTTGTTTATGTTTAAATTTTAGTGTCTTACGTTTAGGGTGATTTAGGCTAAAAGGGATTAAACTCTAAGCCTTGTCACATTAGAGTCCGAAAAGTTTCGTCTTTTAGTGTTTAATTGTTGTGATTGTTTGTGAGTTGTGTTCTTTGATTTTAAAAGTGATTTTAGTTTAAAGGATAACTAGTAGTAACCTAAGACATTTCTGGCAAGGCAAGACTTGGTACTTAAGCAGTCTTCATGACTCACCTCTCTTACCTGGGACTTGTCTAAGTGTGAATCTTGTAAATCTTTTCCACTAGAAAAACTTTTAGAAACAAAGATGTCTTGTTATTCATATAGGTCTTCTAGGAATTTTAATTTTGATAAGCAACTTAGTTACAAAGGCATCAAAAGAGAACATGATAAAGCTAGAAGGAAGTCTTGTTCATCTTATGAATTTGATAGGATTGAAGATGATTTGTATAAACAAGCTAGTGAAAATATTCCATTCTTTGGTGATGATATTGGTGCATTAACATACCTAGCTTGGGAAAAGGAAATTAATGACATGCATTCATTCATGGTGAGAAAAAGTAAATATGAATCCTTCTATTCTAGAGATAATGAATCTTATATTCTTAATCTTTACACTTCTAGTTTTAAAAAGCATGCAAGAGAGTGGTGGGATGATAGGCAATATCATGTTGAGATAGGTAGACAATATCCCATTCATGATTGGAATGAATTGAAAGCTTGTATGAGAAGAAAGTTTGTGCCTCGAGAAATTGAAAGAAACTTAGAACTTATGAGAGAGCTTATTAGAGAAGGTGAGTCATTCATTCAAAATTTAAGTGGGTTCTCTCGTAGGGAAAGTGAGTTTCTAGAAAAACTTAAGAGGCTATGGGAAGAGACAAGCAAATATAGAATTGAGAGATTAAAAAGAGAAAAACAAAAGCAAGAAGTAAGAGAGAAAAGAGAAAAAGAGAGAAGAGAAAAGGAAAGAAAAGAAGAGGAAGAACGAAATAGAAGAGAAGAGGAAGAAAGAGAGAGAAGAGAAGAAGAGAAAAGAAGAGAGCAAGAGAAAAGAGAAGAAGAAGAAAACAAGAGAAGAAAAGAGGAAGAAAGAGAAAGAAGAGAAGAAGAGGAAAGAAGAGAGAAAGAGAGAAAAGAAGCACAAAGAAGAGAAAAGGAAGAAGTTGAAAGAATAGAAATGGAAGAAAAGAAAAGGCAACTAAAGGCAACATCTCCTCCTACCCTAGAAGCTAGATTCTTAAGGGGAGGTTTTCTATTCTCTCACTTTTCTCCATTTATATTTGAATTTTCCCAATTTCACTTTTCTTTCAAAGAATTGGCCACTCCATCTTTAAAAATGTTATCACTTTCAACACATGCAAAGTTCCAACTTGGGTTATGGTTACCTTTATGGTTACCAATAACTCAAGATACAAATAAAATTTCAAATGAAGAAAGGTTTCTTTGTTATATTAAAATTAAAAATTTCAAAATTTGGAAACCTTCTACACATATTCTTTTATATACCTTATTGGGTCAAAGAAAACTAATTAGAGATATGTTTGATGCTTATTGCAAATGGATATTTGACCCAGGAGGAACCCTTATGAAGCTAACAAAAATAAGTCTTCAAAAGCACCATCAGATTTGAGGACAAATCCTTTCCAAGGGGGAGGGGATGATGACTTGGGCCCAAGCCCAATTAGTTTAGTGTAGTATTTCTTTTACTTTTATTAAAAGCATGTGTAAAAGGTGTTAGGCATGTGCTAGAGAGGAGGGACTTTTAGTCCTATATATAGACATGCCACCACCTCTTGTAAGACACTTTTGAGAATAATTAATTAAACTTTCTGTAGAGAAAACTCCAGAATTTAATTCCTTTGAAAGTCAAGATTGGAGAATCCCAAAGGATCTCCTCTAGCTACCTTCCATTCATACCATCCATTCTCTCATTTTCCAAATCAGATTTTCTTTCAGCCACCCTACATCACGCTCCTCCAATCCTTTACTTCCGCGTGGCTCGTGTCATCCGTCACGCCTACGTCGCTGCCACGCGAGCCTGTCCCTGGAAGACTCCTACGCTAACTCATCATTTTGTTCTCTCTCAACCATTCGAGAGAACAAACTGTCACTCTCGCGGTCGCCTTTCTTCCAGCGCGCATCCTCAACCATTTTCCTCACAATCTACCATCACAGACCCTCACATAAGTCATCTCCGCTGCTACATATCTCAGATTTGCCTTATCCTTGCCTTTTTAACACCTTCGCACCGATTTAACCTTTGTTTGGTGCCATATCCTTGCTTCCATCATCGTTTTTCTCCCATTCACCAAGTGAGATCATGATTGCTTTCCATTTCATCGATTTAATCGTTGAATCCTTCTTCTCCACCGATTAAATCCTTCCTTAACTTCAACCCTAGAGTTTTCACCGATTAATCCTCCAAAACCTAGGGTTGTCGAGTAAATCTGTTTCTTCCGCTGCTTCCCGGTTCTTCAGCTCGATCAAGTTCAGATTTCACGTCGTCTCCTGATTCAGCTCAAGCCTTCAGCTATCAGAAGTGGAGGAAGTGGTCAAAGTGGACGAACTGGAAGAAGTGGAGGAAGTGGATAAAGTGGAGGAAGTTGAGGAAGTGGACAAAGTTGACGAAGTGGACGAAGTGGAGGAAGTCGAGCATGTTGACGAAGTGGAGGAAGTGGAGGAAGAGGAGGAAGTAGAGGAAGTGGAGGAAGTGGAGGAAATGGAGGAAGTTGATGAATTGGACGAACTGGACGAAGCGGACAAAGTGGAGGAAGTGGAAGATGTGGAGAAAGTTTAAGAAGTGGAGAAAGTGGTCGAAGTGGAGGAACTGGATGAAGTGGAGCAAGTGGAGAAAGTGGAGGAAGTTGAGGAAGTGGACAAAGTGGAGGAAGTGGAGCAAGTTGACGAAGTGGAGGAAGTGGAGCAAGTGGAGGAAGTGCAGGAAGTGGAGGAAGTTGACGAAGTAGACGATGTGGACAAAGTTGAGGAAGTGGAGGATGTGGAGGAAGTGGAAGAAGTGGAGGAAGTGGAGGAAGTGATCGAACTGGACGAACTGGAAGAAGTGGAGGAAGTGGAGAAAGTTGAGGAAGTGGACAAAGTGGAGGAAATGGAGGAAGTTGACGAAGTGGAGGAAGTGGACGAACGGGAAGAAGTGGAGGAAGTTCGAGGAAGTTGACGAAGTGGACAAAGTGGAGGAAGTGGAGCAAGTGGAGGAAGAGGACGAAGTGGACGAAGTAGAGGAAGTTGACAAAGTAGAGGAAGTTGACAAAGTAGAGGAAGTCGACGAAGTGGAGGAAGCGGACGAAATTGACGAAATGGAGGAAGTGGACGAAGTAGACAAAGCGGACGATGTGGAAGAAGTGGACGAAGTTGATGAAGTGGAGGAAGTGGTCGAAAAGGACGAAGTCGAAGAAGTGCACGATGTGGAGGAAGTGGAGGAAGTTGACGAAAGGGACGAAGTGGAGGAAGTTGAGGAAGTGGAGGAATTGGACGAAGTGGAAGAAGTGGGGAAGTGGACGAATTGGAGTAAGTGGACGAAGTGGAGTAAGTGGACGAAGTGGAGAAGTGGACAAAGTTGACGAAGTGGACGAAGTAGAGGAAGTTGAGGAAGCGGAGGAAGTTGAAGAAGTGGAGGAAGTGGACGATAGGGACGAAGTGGAGGAAGTGGAGGAAGTTGAGGAAGTGGTTGAAGTGGACGAACTTGACGAAGTTGACGAAGTGGGCGAAGTAGACGAAGCGGACGAAGTGGAAGAAGTGCACGAAGTTGACGAAGTGGAGGAAGTGATGAAGTGGAGGAATTGGACGAAGTGCAGGAAGTGTAGGAAGTGGAGGAAGTGGACGAAGTGCAGGATGTGGAGGAATTAGAGGAAGTGGAGGAAATTCACGAAGTGGAGGAAGTGGAGGAAGTTGATGAAGTGGAGGAAGTGGACGATGGGGACAAAGTGGAGGAACTGGAGGAGGTTGAGGAAGTAGAGGAAGTGGAGGAAGTCGGGGATGTGGACGAAGTGGAGGACGTTGAGGAACTGGACGAAGTTGACGAAGTTTAGGTAGTGGTCGAAGTGGACGAACTTGAAGAAGTGGAGGAAGTGGAGGCAGTGGAGGAAGTTGAGGAAGTGGACAAAGTAGAGAAAATGGAGGAAGTGGAGGATGTGGAGGAAGTTGATGAAGTGGAGGAAGTGGAGGAAATTGAAGAAGTGGAAGAAGTTGACGAAGTGGAGGAAGTGGACGATGGGGACAAAGTTGAGGAACTGGAGGAGGTTGAAGAAGTGGAGGAAGTGGAGGAAGTGGAGGAAGTGGAGGAAGATGAGGAAAAGGATGAAGTGGACGAAGTGGAAGAAGCTGAGGAAGTGGAGGAAGTTGAAGAAGTGGACGAAGTTGACGAAGTGGAGGTCGTGGACGAAGTGGAGGAAGTTGACAAAGTGGAGCAAGTGGAGGAAGTTGAGGAAGTGGACGAAGTTGACAAAGTGGAAGAAGTGGAGGAAGTTGAAGAAGTGGGCGAGGTTGACGAAGTGGAGGTGGTGGACGAAGTGGAGGAAGTTGACAAAGTGGAGGATGTGGAGGAAGTTGACGAAGTGGAGGAAGTGGACGATGGGACGAAGTGGAGGAAGTGGACGAAGTTGAGGAAGTGGTCGAAGTGGACGAACTTGACGAAGTTGACGAAGTGGGCGAAGTAGACGAAGGAGACGAAGTGGAAGAAGTCGACGAATTTGACGAAGTGGAGGAAGTGATGAAGTGGAGGAATTGGACGAAGTTCACGAAGTGCAGGAAGTGTAGGAGGTGGAGGAAGTGGAGGAAGTGGAGGAAGTGGACGAAGTGGACGAAGTGCACGAAGTGGAGGAAATTGACGAAGTTGACGAAGTGGAAGGAAGTGGAAGGAAGTGGACGAAGAGGACGAAGTCGACGAAGTGCACGAAGTGGAGGAAGTGGAGGAAGTGGAGGAAGTTGACGAAGGGGACGAAGTGGAGGAGGTTGAGGAAGTGGAGGAAGTGGAGGAAGTGGAGGAACTGGAGGAAGTGGACGAAGTGGACGAAGTGGAAGAAGTGGAGCAAGTGGAGGAAGTGGAGGAAGTGGACGAAGGGGACGAAGCGAGCGAAGCGGACGAAGCGGACGAAACGGACGAAGCGGACGAACTGGAAGAAGTGGACGAAGTTGACGAAGTGGAGGAAATGTGGGAAGTGGAGGAAGTCGAGGAAGTTGACGAAGTGCAGGAAGTGGAGGAAATGGAGGAAGTGGACGAAGTGGAGGAAGTTGATGAAGTGGATGAAGTGGAGGACGTTGACGAAGTGGAGGAAGTGGACGATAGGGACAAAGTTGAGGAATTGGAGGATGTTGAAGAAGTGGAGGAAGTTGAGGAAGACGACGAAGTGGAAGAAGGGGAGGAAGTGGAGGAAATTGAAGAAGTGGACGAAGTAGACGAAGTGGAGGTGTCGTGGACGAAGTGGAGGAAGTTGACAAAATGGAGGAAGTGGAGGAAGTTGAGGAAGAGGACGAAGTGGACGAAGTGGAAGAAGTGGAGGAAGTTGAAGAAGTGGATGAAGTGGAGGATGTGGACGAAGTGGACGAAGTGGAAGAAACGGACGAAGTGGAATAAACAGACGAAGTGGAGGAAGTGGAGGAAGTTGACGAAGTGGACGAAATGGAGTTAGTTGAGGAAGAGGACTAAGTGGACGAAGTGGACGAAGTGGAGGAAGTGGAGGAAGTGGACGAAGTGGACGAAGTGGACGAAGTGGACGAAGTGGACGAAGTGGACGAAGTGGACGAAGTGGACGAAGTGGACGAAGTGGACGAAGTAGAGGAGTTGGACGAAGTGGAGGAAATGGAGGAAGTGGACAAAGTGAACGAAATGGAGGAAGTTGACGAAGCGGAGGAATTGGACGAAGTTGACGAAGTGGAGGAAGTGGATAAAGTTGACAAAGTGGAGGAAGTGGAGGAAGTGGAGGAAGTGGAGGATGTGTACGAAGAGGGGGAAATGGACGAAGTGGACAATGTGGACGAAGTGGAGGAAATTGACGAAGTGGAGAAAGTGGAAGAAGTGGAGGAAGTGGTCGAAGTGGACGAACATGAAGAAGTGGAGGAAGTGGAGGAAGTTGAGGAAGTGGACAAAGTGGAGGAAATGGAGGAAGTGGATGAAGTTCATGAAGTGGAAGAAGTGGAGAAAGTAGACGAAGTGGACGAACTGGACGAAGAGGTCGAAGTGGACGAAGTTAACGAAGTGGGCGAAGTGCAGAAAGTGGACGAAGTGGACGAAGTTGACGAAGTGGACAAAGTCGATGAAGTGGAGCAAGTGAAGGAACTGGAGGGAGTGGACGAAGAGGAGGAAGTGGACAGAGTGGAGGAAATGGACGAAATGGAGGAAATTGACCAAGTGGACGAAGTGGAGGAAGTGGAGGAAGTTGATGAAGTGGAGGAAGTGGACGATGGGGACAAAGTTGAGGAAGTGGAGGAAGTGGAGACTAGGGACGAAGTGGAAGAAGTGGAGGAAGTCGAGGAAGTCGGGGAAGTGGAGGAAGTGGACGAATCGGATGAAGTGGTCGAAGTGGACGAAGCGGACGAAATGGAAGTAGTGGACGAAGTTGACGAAGTGGAGGAAGTGGACGAAGTTGACGAAGTGGAGGAAGTGGAGGAAGTGGAGGAAGTGGACGAAGTGGAGGAAGTGAAGGAAGTGGACGAAGTGGGGGAAGTGGAGGATGTGGAGGAAGTGGAAGAAGTGGAGGAAGTGGAGGAGGTTGAGGAAGTTGAGGAAGCGGAGGAAGTTGACGAAGTGGACGATGGGGACGAAGGGGACGATGTGGAGGAAGTGGACGAAGTTGACGACGTGGACGAAGTGGGCCAAGTGGAGGAAGTGGAGGAAATGGAGGAAGTTGCACAAGTGGATGAAGTGGACGAACTGGTTGAAGTGGACGAAGAGGTCAAAGTGGACGAAGTGGACGAATTGGACGAAGTTGACGAAGTGGACGAAGTGGAGGAAGTGGACGAAGTGGGCCAAGTGGACGAAGTGGACGAAGTAGAAGAAGTCGACGAAGTGGACAAAGTTAACGAAGTAGACAAAGTGGTAGAAGTTGAGGAAGTGGAGGAAGTTGAAGAAGTGAACGAAGTTGACGAGGTGGAAGAAGTTGAGGAAGTGGAGGAAATGGACGAAGTGGAAGTAGTGGAGGAAGTGGGGGAAGTTGAAGAATTGGACGAAGATGTTGAAGTGGACATAGTGAAGGAAGTGGAGGAAGTGTAGGAAGTGGAGGAAGTTGACGAAGTGGACAAAGTGAACGGAGTGGAAGGAGTGGAGGAAGTAGAGGAAGTGGAGGAAATGGACGAAGTGGAAGTAGTGGAGGAAGTGGGGGAAGTTGAAGAAGTGGACGAAGATGTTGAAGTGGACGTAATGAAGGAAGTGGAGGAAGTGGAGGAAGTGTAGGAAGTGGAGGAAGTGGAGGAAATGGAGGAAGTTGACGAAGTGAATGGAGTGGAAGGAGTGGAGGAAGTGGAGGAAGTTGACGAAGTGGACGAAGTGAACGGAGTGGAAGGAGTGGAGGAAGTGGAGGAAATGGACGAAGTGGACGAAGTGGAAGTAGTGGAGGAAGTGGGGGAAGTTGAAGAACTGGACGAAGATCTTGAAGTGGACGTAGTGAAGGAAGTGGAGGAAGTGGAGGAAGTGGAGGAAGTGGAGGAAGTGGAGGAAGTGTAGGAAGTTGACGAAGTTGACGAAGTTGACGAAGTGGACGAAGTGAACGGAGTGGAAGGAGTGGAGGAAGTGGAGGAAGTTGAAGAAGTGGAAAAAGATGACGAAGTGGACGCAGTGGAGGAAGTGGACGAAGTGAACGAACTGTAGGAAGTGAACGAAGTGGACGAAGTGGAGGATGTGGACAAAGTGGAGGAAATGGAGGAAGTAGACAAAGTGAACGAAATGTAGGACGTTGACGAAGTGAAGGAATTGGACGAAGTTGACGAAGTGGAGGAAGTGGAGGAAGCTAACGAAGTGGACGAAGTGGAGGAAGTGGAGGAAGTCGAGGAAGTAGAGGAAGTGGAGGAATTGGAGGAATATGAGGAAGTGGAGGAAGTGGAGGAAGTGGAGGAAGTGGAGGAAGTGGAGGAAGGGGACGAAGTGGACGAAGTAGACCAAGTAGACGAAGTGGACGAAGTCGACGAAGTCGACGGAGTGGAAGGGGTGGAGGAAGTGGAGGAAGTTGAAGAAGTGGACAAAGATGACGAAGTGGACGTAGTGGAAGAAGTGGACGAAGTGGAGGAAGTGTAGGAACTGAACGAAGTGGACAAAGTGGACGAAGTGGACGAAGTGGAGGAAGTGGAGGAAGTGGACGAAGTTGACGAAGTAGAGGAAGTGGACGAAGTTAACGAAGTGGGCGAAGTGGACGAAGTGGAGGAAGTGGAGGAAGTGGAGGAAATGGAGGAAGTGGAGGAAGTGGAGGAAGATGACGAAGTTGAAGAAGTGGAAGAAGTGGACGAAGTGTAGGAAGTGGACAAAGTAGAGGACGTGGACGAAGTGGTAGAAGTGGAAGAAGTGAAGGACGTTGAAGAAGTGGACGAAGTTGACAAGGTGGAAGAAGTGGAGGAAGTGAAGGAAGCGGACGAAGTTAACGAAGTGGAGGAAGCGGTAGAAGTGTACGAAGTGGAAGAAATGGAGGAAGTGGACGACGTGGACAAAGTGGAGGAAGTGGAGGGAGTCGACGAAGTGGAGGGAGTTTACGAAGTGGACGTAGAGGTCGAAGTGGACGAAGTTGACGATGTTGACGAAGTGGGGAAGTGGACGAAGTGGAGGAAGTGGAGGAAGTGGAGGAGGTGGAGGAAGTGGAGGAAGTGGTCGAAGTGGACGAACTGGAAGAAGTGGAGGAAGTGCACGAAGTTGAGGAAGTGGACAAAGTGGAGGAAATGGAGGAAGTGGACAAAGTGAACGAAATGTAGGACGTTGACGAAGTGGAGGAATTGGACGAAGTTGACGAAGTGGAGGAAGTGGAGGAAGCTAACGAAGTGGACGAAGTGGAGGAAGTGGAGGAAGTGGAGGAAGTAGAGGAAGTGGAGGAATTGGAGGAATTGGAGGAAGTGGAGGAAGTGGAGGAAGTGGAGGAAGTGGAGGAAGGGGACGAAGTGGACGAAGTAGACCAAGTAGACGAAGTGGACGAAGTCGACCAAGTAGACGAAGTGGACGAAGTCGACGAAGTCGACGGAGTGGAAAGGGTGGAGGAAGTGGAGGAAGTTGAAGAAGTGGACAAAGATGACGAAGTGGAAGTAGTGGAAGAAGTGGACGAAGTGGAGGAAGTGTAGGAACTGAACGAAGTGGACAAAGTGGACGAAGTGGACGAAGTGGAGGAAGTGGAGGAAGTGGACGAAGTTGACGAAGTAGAGGAAGTGGACGAAGTTAACGAAGTGGACGAAGTGGACGAAGTGGAGGAAGTGGAGGAAGTGGAGGAAATGGAGGAAGTGGAGGAAGTGGAGGAAGATGACGAAGTTGAAGAAGTGGAAGAAGTGGACGAAGTGTAGGAAGTGGACAAAGTAGAGGACGTGGACGAAGTGGTAGAAGTGTGTTAGGATATTTATCCTATTTTATCATGATTATATTGTGTCTAGGGTTACCCTATTTATCATGTATTTGTGTATCAATTTATTCTTATAAATAGAAGATTGTGAGAGGGATCAATCAAGCCCTCAAGAATTATTTCTTTTCAATCTTAAGTTGGTATCAGAGCGGGTCGATCCCGCTCTGGTTTCTGTCTCGTAATATATATCTGTCCGGCGCCATAGTTCTTCGTCGCCCGCCGCTGCCCGCCGCTGCTCGCCGCCGCCGGCCACCGTCCGGCCACCGTCAACCGCCGGTCACCGTCGCCGCCGCCGGCCACCGTCCGGCCACCGTCGCCGCCGGCCACCGTCGTCCATCACTGTCACAGTTTCCTTCGTCTAAACCCTTAGGGTTTTTTTGTTCCTCGCTAGTACTATTTGTCTTCTTCAGAGATGGCGTCTGGCAGTACTCTTTCCTTCTCTGGAAGTCCATCAATTACCTCCGAGAAGCTAAATGGAAAAAATTATCTATCATGGTCTGCTGCTGTTGAAATGTGGTTCCTTGGCCAAGGGCATTATGACCACCTTGAGCGAGATGGAAGCCATGTGCCTACTGAAAAAGCTGATCAGTGGAAACAAGCAGATTTCCAGTTGTGTACCCTGTTATGGCAATCAGTGGAACCCAAACTTCTTGTATCTTTGAGGGCTTTCAAAACTTGTCACTCCTTTTGGAAGAAAGCCCAAAGCATTTATGCCAACGATATTCAACGTCTCTATGACACTACGAACAAGCTTGCATCTCTTAAAATGGCAGACCATGATATGGTGTCCTTCATGGCTGAAGCCCAATCTGCTGTCGAAGAACTTAGGATGTTTTTGGAAGTAGATCCATTAGAGGATATCAAAAAGAAACTAGACAAATTTTACATGGTGTTGATCCTTCGTGCCCTACATCCCGATTTTGATCATCTCAGAGATCAACTTCTAACTAGTCATGAGGTTCCCTCTATGGAAACATTGACCACTCGCCTTCTGCGTGTCCCGGTATCTCAAACTCAAGAAGCGCATGAACTAGTGGAACCATCTGTCATGGTTGCCACACGAGGAAGAGGAGGACGTGGCACTAGAGGAGGAGGACGAGGAGGTCGGGGACGTACTCAATGCACATATTGTAAAAGGATGGGTCATACTCAAGAGAATTGCTACTCCTTACATGGTTTCCCTTCCAAAACCGCCAATATTTCGAAGACTGAAACTTCCACTTCGAAAACTGAAACCTCCACTTCTATGTTTTCTGAGGATGAATATCAAGAGTATTTAAGGTTAAAGTCTAACAGCTTGGCACAACCATCTCAATCTCCCAATACATCAACAGCCTGCGTTTCTCAATCTATGGAATGTCAAAATTCATGGGTAATTGACTCAGGTGCTTCTGATCACATTTCTGGTAATACCTCTTTGTTCTCATCTATTTCCTTTCGAGAAAAACCTCATTTCATAACCCTTGCAAATGGATCTAAAACTTCTTCCAAAGGAGTCGGTCATGTTTCTTTGTCTCCCTCCCTCAATCTCAACTCAGTCCTTTTTGTCCCTAATTGTCCTTTTAATTTAATTTCCTTAAGCCAGTTGACTAAAATGTTAAATTGTTCAATAACCTTTGATCATAAATCTTTTGTTATACAGGAGCGTGGTTCGGGGAGACAGATTGGAGAAGGATATGAAGCTGGCGGATTATACCATTTTGGATCTCGTCCAAGGGTGTCTTGTGTTGCTGCTCCTAATCCTAAAGTGCTACATGATCGACTTGGCCATCCTCATTTGTCCAAATTAAAAAAGATGTGTCCTGAACTTAGTGGTCTCCAAACTTTAGAATGTGAGTCATGTCAATTAGGAAAACATGTTAGATCTTCCTTTCCTAAAAGGTCTCAATCAATATGTAATTCTAGTTTTTCCATCATCCATTCTGATATATGGGGACCTAGTCGTATCTCCTCCTTTGGTTTTAGATATTTTGTTACCTTTATTGATGAATATTCAAGATGTACTTGGGTTTATCTTATGAAAAATCGTTCTGAATTGTTAGTTATCTTTACATCCTTTTTGAATGAAATCAAGAATCAATTTGGTCAAGTAATCAAAATATTAAGAACTGATAATGCAAAAGAGTATTTCTCATCCTCCTTTTCTGCCATCTTGAGTTCCCATGGTATCTTACATCAGTCTACTTGTCCTCATACACCACAACAAAATGGTATAGCAGAACGAAAAAATAGACACTTGGTTGAAACTGCTCGTACCCTTTTGCTTGGTGCCCATATTCCTGTCCATCACTGGGGGGATGCCATCTTAACTTCATGTTATCTTATTAATAGGATGCCCTCCTCCTCTCTTGATAATAAAGTCCCTTTCTCCATTTTGTTTCCTAATGATCCTCTCTTTCATACATCTCCCCGAGTGTTTGGCTGTGTATGTTTTGTTCATGACATGTCTCCAGGTCTAGACAAACTCTCCGCTCGCGCTCTCAAATGTGTCTTCTTAGGCTATTCTCGACTTCAAAAAGGATATCGGTGTTACTCTCCTGAAACTAAGAAGTATTACATGTCTGCCAATGTCACATTCTTTGAACAGACTCCTTACTTCTCTCCATCTGTTCAGGATGTTTCTATCCTCCAGCAAGTCCTTCCTATTCCAATGGCTGAGTCAAATAGCTCCACTGTCTCTGTCATTCCAAGTCTTGATCACAATCCTTCTACACCTGTTTCTCCACATACTGAGATCATCCCACACAGGGCCTCAATGGATAGTCCACCTCCCCAAGACAATGGTGAATCTCCTACTTCAGATTCTTCTCCCTCGTCACCTCCTCCCACGCCTCCTGGTGCAAATGATTCAGCATGGCCTATTGCCCTCAGAAAAGGTACTCGTTCCACTCGGAACCCTCATCCCATTTATAATTTTCTAAGCTATCATCGATTGTCGCCCTCCTATTTTTCTCTTTTATCCTCAGTGTCCTCTGTTGTTATACCCAAGAATGTGAAAGAAGCACTTGATCATCCTGGATGGCGACAAGCTATGATTGCAGAAATGTAGGCTCTTGACCACAGTAATACTTGGGAGCTGGTGCCCCTTCCCCCAGGAAAAAAGGCGGTTGGTTGTCGATGGGTGTATGCAGTTAAAGTTGGCCCTGATGGTGAAATTGATCGGCTCAAAGCTCGGCTTGTTGCCAAAGGTTACACTCAGGTTTATGGTCTTGATTATTGTGACACTTTCTCTCCTGTAGCCAAGATGACTACTATTCGTCTCTTCTTTGCCATGGCAGCCATTCGTCACTGGCCACTTCATCAATTGGATATCAAGAATGCCTTCCTACATGGTGATCTTGAGGAAGAAGTTTATATGGAGCAACCTCCTGGGTTTGTTGCTCAGGGGGAGTCTGGTATGGTATGCAAATTGCATCGATCTCTATATGGCCTTAAGCAATCCCCACGTGCTTGGTTTGGAAAGTTTAGCTCCATTGTTCAAAAATTTGGGCTAAAACGCAGTGAAGCAGACCATTCAGTTTTTTATTGTCATTCTTCTCTCGGGAAATGTGTTTACTTAATAGTATATGTTGATGATATTGTCATTACAGGAAATGATGCTGTTGGAATATCTCAACTAAAAGAGTACTTGTGTAGACATTTTCAAACCAAGGATCTTGGAAGTCTCAAATACTTTTTAGGCATTGAAGTAGCGCAATCAAAAGATGGAGTTGTAATCTCCCAAAGGAAGTATGCTCTTGATATATTACAAGAAACAGGCATGATTGATTGTAGACCGGTAGACAGTCCCATGGACCCAAACCAGAAATTAAGGACAGAAGAAGGTGAATTATTCTCCGATCCAGAGAGGTATAGGAGGCTGGTTGGCAAACTAATTTATCTCACTATTACAAGGCCAGATTTATCCTTTGCAGTTGGAGTGGTTAGTCAGTTCATGCAGGCTCCATGTGTTGACCATTGGAATGCTCTCATTCGCATTCTAAGGTATGTAAAGAAGGCTCCCGGGCAAGGATTGTTATATGAAGATAAAGGAAGCATTCATGTCTCTGGGTATTGTGATGCAGATTGGGCAGGTTCACCTATTGATAGACGGTCTACAACAGGATATTGTGTTTTTCTGGGAGGAAACATTATTTCATGGAAAAGTAAGAAACAGAATGTAGTAGCTCGATCAACCGCGGAAGCCGAGTATAGGGCAATGGCATCATTAACATGTGAACTTATATGGGTGAAACAATTCCTTCAAGAGCTTAAATTTTGTGACATCCATACTATGAAGATGTATTGCGACAATCAAGCTGCTCTCCACATTGCATCAAATCCAGTGTTTCACGAGAGGACTAAACATATAGAAATTGATTGTCATTTTGTTCGTGAAAAGTTGTTGACCAAAGAAATATGTACTGAGTTTATTGGGTCAAACGATCAACTCGCAGATGTATTGACTAAGTCATTAAGGGGTCCTCGGATTGAGTTTATTTGTTCCAAGCTTGGTACATACAATTTGTATGCTCCAGCTTGAGGGGGAGTGTTAGGATATTTATCCTATTTTATCATCATTATAGTGTGTCAAGGGTTACCCTATTTATCATGATTATATTGTGTCTAGGATTACCCTATTTATCATGATTATATTGTGTCTAGGGTTACCCTATTTATCATGTATTTGTGTATCAATTTATTCTTATAAATAGAAGATTGTGAGAGGGATCAATCAAGCCCTCAAGAATTATTTCTTTTCAATCTTAAGTAAGTGGAAGAAGTGAAGGACGTTGAAGAAGTGGACAAAGTTGACAAGGTGGAAGAAGTGGAGGAAGTGAAGGAAGCGGACGAAGTTAACGAAGTGGAGGAAGCGGTAGAAGTGTACGAAGTGGACGAAATGGAGGAAGTGGACGACGTGGACAAAGTGGAGGAAGTGGAGGGAGTCGACGAAGTGGAGGGAGTTTACGAAGTGGACGTAGAGGTCGAAGTGGACGAAGTTGACGATGTTGACGAAGTGGGGAAGTGGACGAAGTGGAGGAAGTGGAGGAAGTGGAGGAGGTGGAGGAAGTGGAGGAAGTGGTCGAAGTGGACGAACTGGAAGAAGTGGAGGAAGTGCACGAAGTTGAGGAAGTGGACAAAGTGGAGGAAGTGGAGGGAGTGAGGAAGTTGAGGAAGTGGAGGATGTGGAGGATGTGGAGGAAGTTGACGAAGTGGAGGAAGTGGAGGAAGTTGACGAAGTGGAGGATGTGGAGGAAGTGGAGGAAGTGGAGGAAGTGGAGGAAGTTGAGGAAGCGGAGGAAGTTGACGAAGTGGATGAAGTGGACGAAGTGGACAATAGGGACGAAGGGACGAAGTGGAGGAAGTGGACGAAGTTGACGAAATTGACGAAGTGGAGGAAGTGGACGAAGTGGACGAATTGGACGAAGAAGATAAAACTGGAGAAAGTGGATGAAGTGGAGGAAATTGACGAAGTGGACGAAGTTGAGGAAGTGGAGGAAGTGCACGATGGGGACAAAGTGGATGAAGTGGTAGTAATGGACGAAGTGGGCGAAGTGGACGAAGCGGACGAAATGGAGGAAGTGGGCGAAGTTGACGAAGTGGACGAAGTTGACGAAGTGGACGAAGCGGACGAAGTTGACGAAATGGAGGAAGTGGAGGAAGTGGATGAGGTGGAAGAAGTGAAGGAAGTGGAGGAAGTGGATGAAGTGGAGAAGTGGACGAAGTGGACCAAGTGAAGGAAGTTGACGAAGTGGAGGAAGTGGAAGATGTGGAGGAAGTGGAAGAAGTGGAGGAAGTGGAGGAAGTGGTCAAAGTGGACAAACTAGAAGAAGTGAAGGAAGTGGAGAAAGTTGAGGAAGTTGAGGAAGTGCACAGAGTGAAGGAAGTAGAAGCAGTGGAGGAAGGTGACGAAGTGGACGGAGTGGAGGAAGTAGAGGAAGTGGAGGAAGTTGAGGAAGTGGACGAAGTGGAGGAAGTGGACGAAGTGGAGCAAGTGAACTAGGTTGACGAAGTGGAGGATGTGGAGGAAGTGGAAGAAGTGGAGGAAGTGGAGGAAGTGGTCGAAGTGGACGAACTGGAAGAAGTGAAGGAAGTGGAGAAAGTTGACGAAGTTGACGAAGTGGACGGAGTGGAGGAAGTAGAGGAAGTGGAGGAAGTTGACGAAGTGGACGAAGTGGGCGAAGTGGATGAAGTTGACGAAGGGGACAAAGTGGAGGAAGTGGAGCAAGTGGAGGAAGAGAACGAAGTGGACGAAGTGGAGGAAATGGAGGAAGTGGACGAACTGGATGAAGCAGAGGAAGTGGAGGAAGTTTAGGAAGAGGATGAAGCGGACGAAGAAGACACAGTGGAGGGAGAGGAGGAAGAGGACGAAGCGGAAGAACTGGATGAGGTGGTGGAAGGGGAGGAAGGTGACGAAGTGGACGAAGTTTAGGAAGAGGACGACGTGGAGAAGTGGAAAAAGTAGAGGAAGTGCACGAAGTTGACGAAGTGGACGAAGTGGAGGAGGTGGACGAAGTGGAGAACTTGGCGGAAGTGGACAAAATGAACGAAATGGAGGACATTGGCGAAGTGGAGGAATTGGACGAAGTGGAGGAAGTGGACGAAGTTACCGAAGTGGAGGAAGTGGAGGAAGTGGAGGAAGTGGAGGAAGTGTAGGAAGTGTAGGAAGTGGACAAAGTGGAGGAAGGGGACGAAGTGGACGAAGTAGACCAAGTGGACGGAGTGGAAGGAGTGGAGGAAGTGGAGGAAGTGGAGGAAGTTGAAGAACTGGACAAAGATGACGAAGTGGACGTAATGGAGGAAGTGGAGGAAGTGGAGTTGGGAAATGGACGAAGTAGACGAAGTTGACGAAGTGGAGGAATTGGAGGAAGTGGACGAAGTTGACGAAGTGGGCGAAGCAGACGAAGTGCAGGAAGTGGACGACGTGGACGAAGTGGAGGAAGTGGAGGAAGTCGACGAAAGGAAGGAAGTTTACGAAGTGGACGAAGTCGACGATGTTGACGAAGTGGGCGAAGTGGAGGAAGTGCAGGAAGAGTAGGAAGTGGAAGGAGTGGACGAAGTTGACGAAATGGAGGAAGTGGAGGAAGTGGAGGAAGTGGAGGAAGTCAAGGAAGTGGAGTAAGTGGAGGAAGTTGAGGAAGTGGAGGAAGTGGAGGAAGTGGAGGAAGTTGACGAAGTGGACGAAGTGGACGAAGTGGACGAAGTTTACGAAGTGGAGAAGTGGAAAAAGTTGACTAAGTGGACCAAGTTGAAGAAGTGGAAGAAGTGGACGAAGTGGAAGAAGTTGACGAAATGGCGAAGTGTACGAAGTGTACAAAATGGACAAAGTGGAGGAAATGGACGAAGTTGACGAAGTGGAGAAAGTGGAGGAAGTGGAGGAAGTTGACGAAGTGGAGGAAGTTGACGAAGTGGACGAAGTGGATGAAATGGACGAAGTGGAGGAAGTGGACGAATTTGACTGAGTGGACCAAGTTGAAGAAGTGGAAGAAGTAGAGGAAGTGGAAGAAGTGCACGAAGTGGACCAAGTGTACGAAGTGGACGAAGTTGAGGAAATGCACGAAGTTGACGAAGTGGATGAAGTGGATGAAGTGAATGAAGTGGACGAAGTGGACGATGTTGACGAAGTGGACGAAGGTGACGAAGTGGAGGAAGTGGAGGAAGTGGACGAAGAGTACGAAGAGTACGAAGTGTACGAGGTGCACCAAGTGGACGAAGTGGAGGAAATGGACGAAGTTGACGAAGTGGACAAAGTGGACGAAGTGGACGAAGTGGAGGAAGTCGAGGAAGTGGAGGAAGTGGACGCAGTTGACGAAGTGGACGACGTTGAGGAAGTGGGGTAGTGGACGAAGTGGAGGAAGTTGACGAAGTGGAAGAAGTTGACGAAGTGGACGAAGTGGAGGAAGTGGACCAAGTTGACGACGTGGATGAAGTTAACGAAATGGACGAAGTGGACGAAGTGGACGAAGTTGAGGAAGTGGAGGAAGTTGACGAAGTGGAGGAAGTGGAGGAAGTGGAGGAAGTGGAGGAAGTTGAGGAAGTGGAGGAAGTGGAGGAAGTGGAGGAAGTGGACGAAGTGGAGGAAGTGGAGGAAGTGGAGGAAGTGGAGAAAGTCGACGAAGTGGAAGAAGTTGAAGAAGTGGACGAAGTGGACTAAGTTGACGAAATGGACATAGAGGACGAAGTGGACGAAGTAGACGAAGTGGACGAAATGGACGAAGTGGACGAAGTGGACGAGGTTGACGAAGTGGACGAAGTGGACGAAGTTGACGAAGTGGAGGAAGTTCACGAAGTGTACGAAGTGGACGAAGTAGAGGAAATGCACGAAGTGGCAGAAGTTGACGAAGTGGAGGAAGTGGAGGAAGTGCAGGAAGTTGACGAAGTGGAGGAAATGGACGAAGTGGACGAAAGGGACGAAAGGCACGAAGTGGAGGAAGTAGACGAAGTGGACGAAGTGGAGGAAGTGCACAAAGTGCAGGAAGTGGAGGGAGTGGAGGAAGTTGACGAAGTGGACGAAGGGGACGAAGTGGAGGAAGTGGACCAAGTTGACGACGTGGACGAAGTTGACGAAGTGGACGAAGTGGAGGAAGTGGAGGAAGTTGACGAAGTGGAGGAAGTGGAGGAAGTGGAGGATGTGGACGAAGTGGAGGAAGTGGACGAAGTTGACGAAGTGGAGGAAGCGGAGGAAGTGGAGGAAGCCGAGGAAGTGGAGGAAGTGGAGGAAGTTGAGGAAGTTGAGGAAGTGGAGGAAGTGGAGGAAGCGGAGGAAGCGGAGGAAGCGGAGGAAGTTGACGAAGTGGACGAGGTGGACGAAGTGGATGAAGTGGACGAGGTTTACGAAGTGGAGAAGTGGAAAAAGTGGACAAAGTTGACTAAGAGGACCAAGTTGAAAAAGTTGAAGAAGTGGACGAAGTGGCGAAGTGTACGAAATGGACGAAGTGGAGGAAATGGACGATGTTGACGAAGTGGAGGAAGTGGAGGAAGTGGAGGAAGTTGACGAAGTGGACGAAGTGGATGAAGTGGACGAAGTGGACGAAGTTGACGAAGTGGACGAAGTTGAGGAACTGGACGAAGTTGACGAAGTGGATCAAGGGGACGAGGTAGACGAAGTGGACGAAGTGGACGAAGTTCACGAAGTGGACGAAGTGGACGAAGTGGACGAAGTTTACGAAGAGTAGAAGTGGAAAAAGTTGACTAAATGGACCAAGTTGAAGAAGTGGAAGAAGTGGACAAAGTGGAAGAAGTTGAGGAAGTGGCAAAGTGTACGAAATGGACGAAGTGGAGGAAATGGACGAAGTTGACGAAGTGGAGGAAGTGGAAGAATTAGAGCAAGTTGACGAAGTGGAGGAAGTTGACGAAGTGGACGAAGTGGAGGAAGTGGACAAATTTGACTAAGTGGACCAAGTTGAAGAAGTGGAAGAAGTGGACGAAGTGGAAGAAGTGCACGAAGTAGACGAAGTGTACGAAGTGGACGAAGTTGAGGAACTAGACGAAGTTGACGAAGTGGATGAAGTGGACGAAGTGGACGATGTTGACGAACTGGACGAAGTTGACGAAGTGGAGGAAGTGGAGGAAGTGGAGGAAGTGGAGGAAGTGGAGGAATTTGAGGAAGTGGAGGAAGTGGAGGAAGTTGACGAAGTGGACGAAGTGGACGAAGTGGACGAAGTGGACGAAGTTTACCAAGTGGAGAAGTGGAAAAAGTGGACGAAGTTTACTGAGAGGACCAAGTTGAAGAAGTGGAAGAAGTGGATGAAGTGGATGAAGTGGAGGAAATGGACGAAGTTGACGAAGTGGAGGAAGTGGAGGACGTGGAGGAAGTTGACGAAGTGGAGGAAGTTGACGAAGTGGACGAAGTGGACGAAGTGGAGGAAGTGGAGGAAGTTGACTAAGTGGACCAAGTTGAAGAAGTGGAAGAAGTGGACGAAGTGGAAGAAGTGCACGAAGTGGACCAAGTGTACGAAGTGGACGAAGTTGAGGAACTGGACGAAGTAGACGAGGTGGACGAGGTGGATGAAGTGGACGAAGTGGAGGAAGTGGACGAAGTGGACGAAGTGGAGTAAGTGGAGGAAGTTGACGAAGTGGAGGAAGTGGAGGAATTGGAGGAAGTGGACGAAGAGTACGAGGTGTACGAAGTGGACGAAGTTGACGAAATGGAGGAAATGGACGAAGTTGACGAAGCGGAGGAAGTGGAGGAATGGAGGAAGTGGAGGAAGTCGACGAAGTGGAAGAAGTTGAAGAAGTGGACGAAGTGGACGAATTTGAGGAAGTTGAGGAAGTGAACGAAGTGGAGGAAGTGGACGAAGTTGACGAAGTGGACAAAGAGGACTAAGTGGACGAAGTGGAAGAAGTGGACGAGGTTGACGAAGTGGAGGAAGTGGAAGAAGTGGAGTAAGTGGAGGAAGTGGAGGAGGTGGACGAAGTGGACGAAGTTGACGAAGTGGAGGAAGTGGAGGAAGTGGAAGAAGTGGAGTAAGTGGAGGAAGTGCAGGAGGTGGACGACGTGGACGAAGTGGAAGAAGTGGACGAGGTTGACGAAGTGGAGGAAGTGGAGGAAGTGGAAGAAGTGGAGTAAGTGGAGGAAGTGGAGGAGGTGGACGAAGTTGTCAAAGTGGAGGAAGTGGAGGAAGTGGAAGAAGTGGAGTAAGTGGAGGAAGTGGAGGAGGTGGACGAAATGGACGAAGTTGACGAAATTGAGGAAGTTGACGAAGTGGAGGAAGTGGAGGAAGTGGACGAAGTGGAGGAAATGGACGAAGTGGAGGATGTTGACGCAGTTGACGAAGTGGACGAAGTCCAGAAAGTGGAGGAACTAGACGAAGTGGAGGCACTTGACAAAGTGGAAGAAGTTGACGAAGTGGACGAAGTGGACGAAGTTGACGAAGTGGACAAAGTAGACGAAGTGGACGAAGTGGACGAAATCGACGAAGTTGAGGAAGTGGAGGAAGTTGACGAAGTGGAGGAAGTGGAGGAAGTGGAGGAAGTGGACGAAGTTGAGGAAGTGAAGGAAGTGGAGGAAGTGGACGAAGTGGACGAAGTTGACGAAGTGGACAAAGTGGACGAAGAGGAGGAAGCGGAGGAAGTGGAAGAAGTGGAGTAAGTGAAGGAAGTGGAGGAGGTAGACGAAGTGGAGGAAGTGGAGGAAGTTGACGAAGTGGAGGAAGTGGAGGAAGTGGACGAAGTGGAGGAAGTGGAAGAAATGGACGAAGTGAAGGAAGTAGACGAAGTGAAGGAAGTGGACGAAGTTGACGAAGTCGACGAACATGACGAAGTTGACAAAGTGGACGAAGTGGACGAAGTGGACGAAGTGGACGAAGTGGAGGAAGTGGAGGAAGAGGAGGAAGGGGACGAAGTGGAGGAAGTGGAGGAAGTTGACGAAGTGGACGAAGTTGACGAAGTTGACGAAGTGGACAAAGTTGACTAAGTGGACCAAGTTGAAGAAGTGGAAGAAGTGAACGAAGTGGAAGAAGTGGACGAAGTGGCGGAAGTTGACAAAGTGGAAGAAGTTGACGAAGTGGACGAAGTGGACGAAGTGGACAAAGTGGACAAAGTGGACGAAGTGGACGAAGTTGAGGAAGTGGAGGAAGTTGACGAAGTGGAGGAAGTGGAGGAAGTGGACGAAGAGTACGAGGTGTACGAAGTGGTCGAAGTTGACGAAATGGAGGAAATGGACGAAGTTGACGAAGTGGAGGAAGTGGAGGAATGGAGGAAGTGGAGGAAGTCGACGAAGTGGAAGAAGTTGAAGAAGTGGACGAAGTGGACGAATTTGAGGAAGTTGAGGAAGTGAACGAAGTGGAGGAAGTGGAGGAAGTGGACGAAGTTGACGAAGTGGACAAAGAGGACGAAGTGGACGAAGTGGAAGAAGTGGACGAGGTTGACGAAGTGGAGGAAGTGGAGGAAGTGGAAGAAGTGGAGTAAGTGGAGGAAGTGGAGGAGGTGGACGAAGTGGACGAAGTTGACGAAGTGGAGGAAGTGGAGGAAGTGGAAGAAGTGGAGTAAGTGGAGGAAGTGCAGGAGGTGGACGACGTGGACGAAATGGACGAAGTTGAGGCAGTGGACGAAGTTGACGAAGTTGAGGAAGTTGACGAAGTGGAGGAAGTGGACGAAGTGGACAACGTCGAGGAAGTGGACAAAGTGGAGGAAGTGGACGCAGCTGACGAAGTGGACGAAGTTCAGAAAGTGGAGGAACTGGACGAAGTGGAGGCACTTGACGAAGTGGAAGAAGTTGACGAAGTGGACGAAGTGGACAAAGTTGACGAAGTGGACGAAGTGGACGAAGTAGACGAAGTGGGCGAAGTGGACGAAGTTCAGGAAGTGGAGGAAGTTTACGAAGTGGAGGAAGTGGAGGAAGTGGACGAAGTGGAAGAAGTGGACGATGTTGAGGAAGTGGAGGAAGTGGAGGAAGTGGACGAAGTGGAGGAAGTGGAGGAAGTTGACGAAGTGGAGGAAGTGGAGGAAGTGGAAGAAGTAGAGTAAGTGGAGGAGCTAGACGAAGTGGAGGAAGTGGAGGAAGTTGACGAAGTGGAGGAAGTGGACGAAGTGGAGGAAATGGAGGAAGTGGACGAAGTGAAGGAAGTAGACGAAGTGAAGTAAGTAGACGAAGTTGACGAAGTCGACGAACATGACGAAGTTGGCAAAGTGGACGAAGTTGATGAAGTGGACGAAGTGGACGAAGTGGAGGAAGAGGAGGAAGTGGACGAAGTGGAGGAAGTTGACAAAGTTGACGAAGTTGACGAAGTGGACGAAGTGGACGAAGTTGACTAAGTGGACCAAGTTGAGGAAGTGGAAGAAGTGGACGAAGTGGACGAAGTTGAATAAGTGGAGCAAGTTGAAGAAGTGGACGAAGCGGAAGAAGTGGACGAAGTGGCGAAAGTTGACGAAGTGGAAGAAGTTTGCGAAGTGGACGAAGTTGAGGAAGTGGAGGAAGTTGACGAAGTGGAGGAAGTTGACGAAGTGGAGGAAGTGGAGGAAGTGGACGAAGAGTACGAGGTGTACGAAGTGGACGAAGTGGAGGAAATGGACGAAGTTGACGAAGTGGAGGAAGTGGAGGAAGTGGAGGAAGTCGACGAAGTGGAAGAAGTTGAAGAAGTGGACGAAGTGGACGAATTTGAGGAAGTTGAGGAAGTGAAGGAAGTGGAGGAAGTGGAGGAAGTGGAGGAAGTTGACGAAGTGGACAAAGAGGACGAAGTGGAAGAAGTGGACGAGGTTGACGAACTGGAGGAAGTGGAGGAAGTTGAAGAAGTGGAGTAAGTGGAGGAAGTGGAGGAGGTGGACGAAGTGGAGGAAGTGGAGGAAGTGGAAGAAGTGGAGTAAGTGGAGGAAGTGGAGGAAGTGGACGACGTGGATGAAATGGACGAAGTTGAGGAAGTGGACGAAGTTGACTAAGTTGATGAAGTTGACGAAGTGGAGGAAGTGGACGAAGTCGAGGAAGTGGACGAAGTTGACGAAGTGCACGAAGTTCAGAAAGTGGAGGAACTGGACGAAGTGGAGGCACTTGACGAATTGGAAGAAGTTGACGAAGTGGACGAAGTGGACGAAGTTGACGAAGTGGACAAAGTACATGAACTGGACGAAGTTGAGGAAGTGGAGGAAGTTTACGAAGTGGAGGAAGTGGAGGAAGTGGAGGAACTGGAAGAAGTGGATGAGGTTGAGGAAGTGGAGGAAGTGGAGGAAGTGGACGACGTGGACGAAATGGACGAAGTTGAGAAAGTCGACGAAGTTGACGAAGTTGAGGAAGTTGACGAAGTGGAGGAAGTGGAGGAAGTGGAGGAAGTCGAGGAAGTGCACGAAGTTCAGAAAGTGGAGGAACTGGACGAAGTGGAGGCACTTGACAAAGTGGAAGAAGTTGACGAAGTGGACGAAGTGGACGAAGTTGACGAAGTGGACAAATTACACGAAGTGGACGAAGTGGACGAAGTTGAGGAAGTGGTGGAAGTTTACGAAGTGGAGGAAGTTGACGAAGTAGACTAAGTGGAGGAAGTGGAGGAAGTGGAAGAAGTAGAGTAAGTGGAGGAAGTGGAGGAGGTAGACGAAGTGGAGAAAGTGGAGGAAGTTGACGAAGTGGAGGAAGTGGAGGAAGCGAAGGAAATGGAGGAAGTGGACGAAGTGATGGAAGTAGACGAAGTGAAGGAAGTGGACGAAGTTGACGAAGTCGACGAACATGACGAAGTTGACAAAGAGGATGAAGTTGACGAAGTGGACGAAGTGGACGAAGTGGAGGAAGAGGAGGAAGTGGACGAAGTGGACGAAGTGGCCGAAGTTGACAAAGTGGACGAAGTTGACTAAGTGGACCAAGTTGACGAACTGGAAGAAGTGGACGAAGTGGAAGAAGTGGAAGAAGTGGACGAAGTGGCAGAAGTTGACAAAGTGGAAGAAGTTGACGAAGTGGACGAAGTTGACGAAGTGGATGAAGTTGACGAAGTGGAGGAAGTTGACGAAGTGGAGGAAGTGGAGGAAGTGGAAGAAGTGGACGAAATTGAGGAAGTGGAGGAGGTGGACAAAGTTGACGAAGTGGAGGAAGTGGAAGAAGTGGACGAAATTGAGGAAGTGGAGGAAGTGGAGGAGGTGGACGAAGTTGACGAAGTGGAGGAAGTGGAGAAAGTGGAGGAAGTGGAGGAAGTGGACAAAGAGTACGAAGTGGACGAAGTGGAGGAAATGGACGAAGTGGACGAAGTGGACGAAGTGGACGGAGTGGACGAAGTGGACGAAGTGGACGAAGTGGACGAAGTGGACGAAGTGGAGGAAGTGGAGGAAGTGGAGGAAGTGGAGGAAGTGCACAAAGTCCAGGAAGTGGAGGAACTTGACGAATTGGACGAAGTGGACGAAGGCGAGGAAGTGGAGGAAGTGGAGGATGTGGACGAAGTGGAGGAAGTGGATGAAGTTGACGAAGTGGAGGAAGTGGAGGAAGTGGAGGAATTGGAGGTAGTGAAGGAAGGTGAGGAAGTGGAGGAAGTGGAGGAAGTGGAGGAAGTTGACGAAGTGGACGAAGTGGACGAAGTTTACGAAGTGGAGAAGTGGAAAAAGTGGACAAAGTTGACTAAGAGGAGCAAGTTGAAGAAGTGGAAGAAGTGGACGAAGTGGCGAAGTGTACGAAGTGTACGAAATGGACGAAGTGGAGAAAATGGACGAAGTTGACGAAGTGGAGGAAGTGGAGGAAGTGGAGGAAGTTGACGAAGTGGAGGAAGTTGACGAAGTGGACGAAGTGGATGAAGTGGACGAAGTGGACGAAGGGGACGAAGTGGACGAAGTTGACTAAGTGGACCAAGTTGAAGAAGTGGAAGAAGTGGATGAAGTGGACGAAGTGGAGGAAGTGCACGAAGTGGAGGGAGTGGAGGAATTGGAGGAAGTGGACGAAGTGGAGGAAGTCGAGCAGGTGGAGGAAGTGGACGAAGTGGAGGAAGTGGAGGAAGTGGACGAAGAGTACGAGGTGTACGAAGTCGACGAAGTGGACGAAGTGGACGAAGTGGACGAAGTGGACAAAGTGGAGGAAATGGACCAAGTTGACGAAGTGCACAAAGTTGACGAAGTGGACGAAGTCGAGGAAGTGGAGGAAGTGGACGCAGTTGACGATGTGGACGAAGTTCAGAAAGTGGAGGAACTGGACGAAGTGGAGGCACTTGACGAAGTGGAAGAAGTTGACGAAGTGGACAAAGTGGACAAAGTGGACGCAGCGGACGAAGTAGACGAAGTGGACGAAGTGGACGAAGTTGAGGAAGTGGAGGAAGTTGACGAAGTGGAGGAAGTGGAGGAAGTGGAAGAAGTGGACGAAGTCGAGGAAGTGGAGGAAGTGGAGGAAGTGGATGAAGTGGAGGAAGTTGACGAAGTGGACAAAGTGGACGAAGTGGAGGAAGTGGAGGAAGTGGAAGATGTGGAGTAAGTGGAGGAAGTGGAGGAGGTAGACGAAGTGGAGGAAGTGGAGGAAGTGGACGAAGTGGAGGAAGTGGAGGAAGTGGACGAAGTGAAGGAAGTAGACGAAGTTGACGAAGTCGACGAACATAACGAAGTTGACAAAGTGGACAAAGTGGACGAAGTTGACGGAGTGGACGAAGTGGACGAAGTGGAAGAGGTGGACGAAGTGGCGAAGTGTACGAAGTGTACGAAATGGACGAAGTGGAGGAAATGGACGAAGTTGACGAAGAGGAGGAAGTGGAGGAAGTGGAGGAAGTTGACGAAGTGGAGGAAGTGGACGAAGTGGACGAAGTGGATGAAGTGGACGAAGTAGACGAAGTAGGCTAAGTGGACCAAGTTGAAGAAGTGGAAGAAGTGGACGAAGTGGAAGAAGTGCACGAAGTGGACCAAGTGCACGAAGTGGACGACGTTGAGAAACTGGAGGAAGTTTACGAAGTGGACGAAGTGGATGAAGTGGACGAAGTGGACGAAGTGGACGAAGTGGAGGAAGTGGAGGAAGTGGAAGAAGTGGACGAAATTGATGAAGTGGAGGAAGTGGACGAAGTTGACGAAGTCGACGATGTGGACGAAGTGGAGGAAGTGGAGGAAGTGGAGGAAGTGGAGGAAGTGGAGGAAGTGGAGGAAGTGGAAGAAGTGGACGAAATTGAGGAAGTGGAGGAAGTGGACGAAGTTGACGAAGTGTACGAAGTGGAGGAAGTGGAGGAAGTGGAGGAAGTGGACGAAATGAAGGAAGTAGACGAAGTGAAGGAAGTGGACGAAGTTCACGAACATGACGAAGTTGACAAAGTGGACGAAGCGGACGAAGTTGACGAAGTGGACGAAGTGGACGAAGTGGAGGAAGAGGAGGAAGTGGACGAAGTGGAGGAAGTGGAGGAAGTTGACGAAGTGGACGAAGTGGATGAAGTGGACGAAGTGGACGAAGTGGACGAAGTGGACGAATATTACGAACTAGAGAAGTGGAGGAAGTGGACGAAGTGGACGAAATGGAAGAAGTGGAAGAAGTGGACGAAGTGGCGGAAGTTGACGAAGTGGAAGAAGTTGACGAACCGGACGAAGTGGAAGAAGTTGACGAACCGGACGAAGTGGACGAAGTGGAGGAAGTTGAGGAACTGGAGGAAGTTGACGAAGTGGAGGAAGTGGAGGAAGTGGAGGACGTGGAGGAAGCGGAAGAAGCGGACCAAATTGAGGAAGTTGAGGAAGTGGAGGTGTTAGAATCGCTGCAACGGAATTATTAGCGTGGAACAAACCAAGAGGGGGGGTGAATTGGTTATATACTTTTATTGTGCCTTTTATTATTTTTCTCTTAATTTTTCTTACTGGGCGAATGATTAAATATAAATGACAGAGTAAGGGAAAGAGAAAAATTACACAGGTGATTTTATCCTGGTTCAGATCACTAGGATCCTACGTCCAGTCGCTTATCTCAAACAAGATAAACCTTTTTCACTAACACAAAACACTTACAAATATTAGTCACAAAGAAAAACAATTTGTAAGAGTTTAGAAATACCACCTCTCTTGAAACCACAAGAGATGAACTTACACTTCCTTTGAATCTTCACAAAGGATGATATCACCTCTCTTGAAACCACAAGAGACGAACTTACACTTCCTTTGAATCTTCACAAAGGATGACCACCTCCTTCGAATGCTTCACGAAGGATGATTCTCTTCCACGCACTTCCTCGGACACACCAAGGATGAACAAGCTATTCCTCTGTCACCGCAGTAGCACTTCAGGACTTTGCAAACAAGAGTTTCCTTAGCTTCAACAATCTCACAGAGTTCTCAAAGAGTTCAGAGATCTTTTGCACAAGGGAAGAGTTGTTTTTGAGATAAACAGAGAGCCAATTTATAGACTCAGCCAAATACTCTTCCATTTTTCGAAAACGGGCCATCTAACGCATTTAATCGATTAACACAAGTATTAATCGATTAAAATGAGTACAACGGCTAGTTTTTCATATCTGAAATCCACAACGGTCAGCTTTAATCGATTAAAATGTATTTTAATCGATTAGCTAATAGATTAAAACAAGTTTTAATCTATTAAAACAGAAAAGGTTGAGTTTTCAGCTTTTACTCGTTTTAATCGATTAATACTTGTTTTAATCGATTAAAACAGTGCGATTTTGACTCAGGACATTAATTATATAATATAAAATTACATGGAATCAAAACTACTAAAAACTAAGTCCTAGACACTAAACTACAATTATTACAAAAGCTTTCCATAGCAATACAAGTCTTCATAACATCTTGAATTTTGATTTCTCTTGACTTGATTTGGACATCATCAAAACTTCATCTTCATCATTTTGCTAACATTCTCCCCCTTTTTGATGATGATCAAAAACTCCTTTGATTTAAAGCTTTTAGTAATAATCTGGATAAAACACAACTTACGGAAGAAAAAGTGCATTAGTGAATAAGCACAAATAGCACAAATAGGCAAATAAGCTTTAAACATTTTCTCCCCCTTTTTGATCATAATTAAAAAGTTGTGTTTGATGTTCTCCTCCTAAGATAATACTCCCCCTTAATAAAAGCAAGTATGCATATGAGCTAAAAATATTTTAAATTTAAAGATTCATTCAAACATGCACAAAAGGATATATAAAGCAAATATTTTTAGGATAAAGAACTTATAAAACATTGTTTAATCATATATTGAACTATATAAGATAGGAATTTTAAAAAAAAAATGCAATCCTAAGATATTTCTAAAAAATTCCTAGATCTCTTCTAATGTTTACCCCTGTAGATATGCCTCCAACTTCGTAATGATAATCCTCTAGGTTGTTTCCATATTTTGTTTAGATCTTCATCTTGAGGATTGTCATCATTCTTCGCTTCATTTGTTGTCTTCTACAAATCTTCATCATTGCCTGCATCTAATTCAACTGACTCAAGAGGTTTTGCCTCAAGGTCTACAATTTCATCAAAGACAACATGCACACATTCTTCTATTTCAAATGTTTTCCGATTGAAAACTATATATGCTTTGTATATTAGAAGATATCCAAAAAAATAGTTTCATCGGCCTTGGAATAAAATTTTCTTAAATTTTGTTTTAAAGAAATTCTAAATATTAAACAATAGGTACCCAACTACTTGTATGGGTCCTTTGGGTTAGATTTAGAAAAAAAATCATTTTACAACCCAAACATATCTACCACTTGGAACACCATAATGCTTAATTTTACATTTATTTGAAGTATGACCCTTTTTCATACAATAAAAGCATGATACAAAGTTTGTGTTCCTATAAGTTGTTCCTTTTTCTACCCATGTTCTACAGGTTCTATTATTATGTTTATTTTTAATTTTAGGAACACACTTATTTTTAACAACCTTATTTTCGTTATTTTTACTACATTCTCCTAAGGTTGTGTGTTCTAGTAGTTTCTTAAAATTTTCACAAGAAGCACATTCATCACTACTAGTAAATTTACCCTTTTCAAAAAATAAAACTTTATTTTTCAAATCTTTATTTTCTTCAAAAATACTTTCAAAATTTAATTTTAAATTTTTATTTTCTTCAAGAATATTTTCAAAGTCTGATTTCAAATTTTTAAAATCCTTTTTCAATTTCTTATGAGCTTTATCTAATTTTTCAGATTCTACTATTAAAGCAGCATAAGTTTCATGCAATTCATCTTCACTAATTTGACTATAATTATCAGAATCGCTAGATGTACTTACTTGGCTTCCAGCGTCGTCGTTCACCACTAAACAGATGTTTGCTTCTTCATCAGATTCGCTCAAATCGGAAATTGTTTCGTTGTCATCGTCCCATGCGATGTAGGCTTTCTTTTTCTTGAAGTTTTTCTTTTCCTTTATTTCTTCATTCTTTTTTTGATTTGGGCAGTCCGCTTTTAAGTGCCCCATTTCTCCGCAACCATAACATTTATAGTGTGAGGAAGATCCTTGATTTTCTTTCTTTTCGAATTTTAATCTTCCTTTGTCTTTTGATTTCATGAACCTGTTGAGCCTTTTTATCATGAGTCTCAAATTTTCTTCATCTTCTGAATCTTCATCTTCCATTTTTCTCTTGCTCCTTTCTACCTCAGATTTCAAGGCTAGACTCTTTTTCTTGGTTTTTGCTTTTGCTTCTTCTTCATCTAGTCTTCCGAGGTCAAGTTCATGTTCCCTCAACTTTCCAAAAAGTGCCGCCATAGTCATGGTGTTGAGATTTTGTGACTCCGAGATTGCAGTCACCTTAGGTTGCCACGACCTGTCTAAAGACTTCAAAATTTTAATGTTAAGTTCATCCGTATCAAATGACTTACCCAGTCCAATGAGATGATTGACAATGTTGGTGAAGCGTTTTTGAACGTCGGAAATTGTTTCTCCTTGCTTCATCCGGAACATTTCATACTCTTGAATTAGGGAGTTCTTCCTTGCCCTCTTTACATCATCTGTTCCTTCATGCGTCACTCTGAGTACGTCCCACATTTCTTGAGCAGTTTTGCAGACAGAGACCCTGTAGAACTCATCAACAGTCAATGCTGATGCAATGATATTCCGGGCTTTTACGTCATTCTGAAATCTTTTCTTTTCTTCAGTGGTCCATTGACCACGGGGCTTTGGTTCCTGTGTATTGTTAGTAGGAACAGAAGAGCCAGACGCAATAACATCCCAAATTTCACAATCAATAGATTCAATAAATATTTGCATTCTTACCTTCCAGAATGCATAGTTCTCACCTGTGAATAGTGGGGGTCTATTGATTGATGCACCCTCTGCAAAGGTTTGATGTGATCCTGCCATTTGAATGACTATCAAAGCAAGCTCTGATGCCAATTGTTAGAATCGCTGCAACGGAATTATTAGCGTGGAACAAACCAAGAGGGGGGGTGAATTGCTTATATACTTTTATTGTGCCTTTTATTATTTTTCTCTTAATTTTTCTTACTGGACGAATGATTAAATATAAATGACAGAGTAAGGGAAAGAGAAAAATTACACAGGTGATTTTATCCTGGTTCAGATCACTAGGATCCTACGTCCAGTCGCTTATCTCAAACAAGATAAACCTTTTTCACTAACACAAAACACTTACAAATATTAGTCACAAAGAAAAACAATTTGTAATAGTTTAGAAATACCACCTCTCTTGAAACCACAAGAGATGAACTTACACTTCCTTTGAATCTTCACAAAGGATGATATCACCTCTCTTGAAACCACAAGAGACGAACTTACACTTCCTTTGAATCTTCACAAAGGATGACCACCTCCTTCGAATGCTTCACGAAGGATGATTCTCTTCCACGCACTTCCTCGGACACACCAAGGATGAACAAGCTATTCCTCTGTCACCGCAGTAGCACTTCAGGACTTTGCAGACAAGAGTTTCCTTAGCTTCAACAATCTCACAGAGTTCTCAAAGAGTTCAGAGATCTTTTGCACAAGGGAAGAGTTGTTTTTGAGATAAACAAAGAGCCAATTTATAGACTCAGCCAAATACTCTTCCATTTTTCGAAAACGGGCCATCTAACGCATTTAATCGATTAACACAAGTATTAATCGATTAAAATGAGTACAACGGCTAGTTTTTCAAATCTGAAATCCACAACGGTCAGCTTTAATCGATTAAAATGTATTTTAATCAATTAGCTAATAGATTAAAACAAGTTTTAATCTATTAAAACAGAAAAGGTTGAGTTTTCAGCTTTTACTCGTTTTAATCGATTAATACTTGTTTTAATCGATTAAAACAGTGCGATTTTTACTCAGGACATTAATTATATAATATAAAATTACATGGAATCAAAACTACTAAAAACTAAGTCCTAGACACTAAGCTACAATTATTACAAAAGCTTTCCATAGCAATACAAGTCTTCATAACATCTTGAATCTTGATTTCTCTTGACTTGATTTGGACATCATCAAAACTTCATCTTCATCATTTTGCTAACAGGAGGAAGTTGACGAAGTGCAGGAAGTTGACGAAGTGGACGAAGTGGATGAAGTGGACGAAGTGGACGAAGTTGACTAAATGGACCAAGTTGAAGAAGTTGAAGAAGTGGAGGAAGTGGAAGAAGTGCACGAAGTGGACCAAGTGTACGAAGTGGACGAAGTTGAGGAACTGGACGAAGTTGACGAAGTGGACAAAGTGGATGAAGTGGACGAAGTGGACGAAGTGGACGAAGTTGACGAAGTGGACGAGGTTGGACGAAGTGCACGAAGTGGACGAAGTGCACGAAGTGGACGAAGTGGAGGAAGTGGAGGAAGTGGAGGAAGTGGAGGAATTGGAGGAATTGGAGGAAGTGGATGAAGTGGAGGAAGTCGAGCAAGTGGAGGAATTTGAGGAAGTTGAGGAAGTGAAGGAAGTGGACGAAGTGGACGAAGTGGACGAAGTTGACGAAGTGGACAAAGAGGACGAAGTGGACGAAGTGGAAGAAGTGGATGAAGTTGACGAAGTGGAAGAAGTGGAGTAAGTGGAGGAAGTGGAGGAGGTGGACGACGTGGACGCAACGGACGAAGTTGAGGAAGTGGACGAAGTTGACGAAGTTGAGGAAGTTGACGAAGTGGAGGAAATGGACGAAGTGGATGAAGTGGAGGAAGTTGACGAAGTGGACAAAGTAGACGAAGTGGACGAAGTGGACGAAGTGGACGAAGTTGAGGAAGTGGACGAAGTGGAGGAAGTGGAGGAAGTGGACGAAGTGGACGAAGTTGACGAAGTAGACAAAGTCGACGAAGTGGAGGAAGTGGAGGAAGTGGAGGAAGTGGAAGAAGTGGAGTAAGTGGAGGAAGTGGAGGAGGTGGACGAAGTGGAGGAAGAGGAGGAAGTTGACGAAGTGGAGGAAGTGGAGGAAGTGGACGAAGTGAATGAAGTAAACGAAGAGAAGGAAGTGGACGAAGTCGACGAACATGACGAAGTTGACAAAGTGGACGAAGTGGACGAAGTGGACGAAGTGGACGAAGTGGAGGAAATGGAGGAAGTGGAGGAAGTGGAGGAAGTGGTGGAAGTTCACGAAGTAGACGAAGTGGATGAAGTGGACGAAGTGGACGAAGTGGACGAAGTGAACGATGTGGAGAAGTGGAGGAAGTGGACGAAGTTGACTAAGTGGACCAAGTTAAAGAAGTGGAAGAAGTTGACGAAGTGGAAGAAGTGGGGGAAGTTGACGAAGTGGAAGAAGTGGACGAAGTTGACGAAGTGCAAGAAGTGGACGAAGTTGACGAAGTGGAGGAAGTTGACGAAGTGGAGGAAGTGGAAGAAGTGCACGAAATTCAGGAAGTGAAGGAAGTGGACGAAGTTGACGAAGTGGAGGAAATGGAGGAAGTGGAGGAAGTGGAGGAAGTGGAGGAAGTGGACGAAGAGTACGAAGTGTACGAAGTGGACGAAGTGGAGGAAATGGATGAAGTTGACGAAGTCGACCAAGTAGACGAAGTGGAGGAAGTGGAGGAAGTGGAGGAAGTGGAGGAAGTCGAGGAAGTGAAGGAAGTGGAGGAAGTGGACGAAGTGGAGGAAGTTGAGGAAGTGGAGGAAGTGGAGGAAGTGGACGAAGTGGAGGAAGTGGACGAAGTGAAGAAAGTTGAGGAAGTGGAGGAAGTGGAGGAAGTGGAAGAAGTGGAGTAAGTGGAGGAAGTGGAGGAGGTGGACGACGTGGACGAAATGGACGAAGTGGAGGAAGTAGAGGAAGTGGACGAAGTTGAGGAAGTTGACGAAGTGGAGGAAGTGGAGGAAGTGGAGGAAGTGGAGGAAGTGGAGGAAGATGAAGCAGTTGACGAAGTGGACGAAGTTCAAGAAGTCGAGGAAGTTGACGAAGTGGACGAAGTGGACGAAGTTGACGATGTGGAGGAAGTGGAGGAAGTGGAAGAAGTGGAGGAAGTGAAGGAAGTGGAAGAAGTGGACGAAGTTGAGGAAGTGGAGGAAATGGAGGAAGTGGAGGAAGTGGAGGAAGTGGACGAAGTTGACGAAGTGGACAAAGTGGACGAAGTGGAGGAAGTGGAGGAAGTTTACGAAGTGGAGAAGTGGAGGAAGTGGACGAAGTTGACTAAGTGGACCAAGTTGAAGAAGTGGAAGAAGTGGACGAAATGGAAGAAGTGGACGAAGTGGCGGAAGTTGACGAAGTGGAGGAAGTGGAGGAAGTGGAGGAAGTGGAGGAAGGGGAAGAAGTGGACGAAATTGAGGAAGTGGAGGAAGTGGAGGAAGTCGACGAAGTCGACGAAGTGGAGGAAGTGGAGGAAGTGGACGAAGAGTACGAAGTGTACGAAGTGAACGAGGTGGAGAAAACGGACGAAGTTGACGAAGTGGACGAAGAGGAGGAAGTCGAGGAGGTGAAGGAGGTGGACGAAGTGGAGGAAGTTGAGGAAGTGGACGAAGTGGATGAAATGGACGAAGTGGAGGAAGTGAAGGAAGTGGAGGAAGTTGACGAAGTGGACGAAGTGGACGAAGTTGACGAAGTGGAGGAAGTGCAGGAAGTGGATGAAGTGAAGGAAGTAGAGCATGTGGAGGAAGTGGAGGATGTGGAGGAAGTGAAAGCAGTGGAGGAAGTTGATGAAGTGGACGAAGTTGATGAAGTGGACGAAGTGGAGGAAGTGGAGGAAGTTTACGAAGTGGAGAAGCGGAGGAAGTGGACGAAGTTGACTAAGTGGACCAAGTTGAAGAAGTGTAAGAAGTGGACAGAGTGGAAGAAGTGTACGAAGTGGACGAAGTGGAGGAAGTTGACGAAATGGAGGAAGGGGAGGAAGTGGACAAAGTGGACGAAGTGGAGGAAGCGGACGAAGTTGACGAAGTGGACGAAGTTGACGAAGTCGACGAAGTGGACGAAGTTGACGAAGTTGACGAAGTTGACAAAGTGGACGAAGTGGACGAAGTGGACGAAGTTGACGAAGTGGACGAAGTGGACGAAGTGGACGAAGTGGACGAAGTGGACGAAGTGGACGAAGAGGAGGAAGTGGAGGAAGTGGAGGAAGTGGAGGAAGTTGACGAAGTGGACGAACTTGACGAAGTGGACAAAGTGGACGAAGTGGACGAAGTGGACGAAGTGGACGAAGATTACGAAGTGGAGAAGTGGAGGAAGTGGACGAAGTTGACAAAGTGGACAAAGTGGAGGAAGTGGATGAAGTGGAGGAAGTGGAGTAAGTGGAGGAAGTGGAGGAGGTGGACGAAGTTGACGAAGTGGAGGAAGTTGACAAAGTGGAGGAAGTGGAGGAAGTGGACGAAGTGAAGGAAGTGGACGAAGTGAAGGAAGTGGAGGAAGTTGACGAAGTGGACGAATTGACGAAGTTGACGAAGTGGACGAAGTTGAGGGAGTGGACGAAGTGGAGGAAGGGGAGCAAGAGGAGGAAGTGGAGGAAGTGGAGAAGTGGAGGAAGTTGATGAAGTGGAGGATGTGGACGAAGTGGAGAAGTGGAGAAGTGGACGAAGTTGACTACGTGGACCAAGTTGAAGAAGTGGAAGAAGTGGAAGAAGTGGACCAAGTGGACCAAGTGAACGTAATGGTCGAAGTTGAGGAAATGGACGAAGTGGACGAAGTGGAGCAAGTGGAGCAAGTGGAAGAAGTGGACGACGTTGACGAAGTGGACGAAGTGGACGAAGTTGACGAAGTGGAGGAAATGGAGGAAGTGGAGGAAGTGGAGGAAGTGGATGAAGTGTAGGAAGTGGACGAAGTGGAGGAAGTGGACGAAGTGGAAGAAGTGGATGAAGTGGACGAAGTGGAGGAAGTAGAGGAAGTAGAGGAAGTGGAGGAAGTGGACGAAGAGTACGAAGTGGACAAAGTCGAGTAAATAGACGAAGTTGACGAAGTGGACGAAGTCGACGATGTGGACGAAGTGGACGAAGTCGAGGAAGTGAAGGAAGTGGAGGAAGTGGACGAAGTGGAGGAAGTGGACCAAGTGAAGAAAGTTGAGGAAGTGGATGAAGTAGACGAAGTGGAGGAAGTGGACGAAGTGGAGGAATTGGACAAATTTGACGAAGTGGACGAAGTTGACGAAGTTGACGAAATTAACGAAGTTTACGAAGTTGACGAAGTTGACGAAGTTGACGAAGTTGACGAAGTTGACGAAGTGGACGAAGAGGAGGAAGCGGAGGAAGTGGACGAAATGGAGGAAGTGGAGGAAGTGGACAAAGTGGACGAAGTTGACGAAGTGAAGGAACTGGAGGAAGTGGAGGAAGTCGAGCAAGTGGATGAAGTGAAGGAAGTGGAGGAAATTGCGGAAGTGGAGGAAGTGAACGAAGTTGACGAAGTGGAGGAAGTGGAGGAAGTGGGCGAAGTTGACGAAGTGGACGAAGTGAAGGTACTAGAGGAAGTGGAGGAAGTAGATGAAGTGGAGGAAGTAGAGGAAGTTGAGGAAGTGGAGGAAGTGGACGAGGTGGAGGAAGTTGAGGAAGTGGACGAAGTGGACGAAGTGGAGGAGGTGGAGGAAGTGGACGAAGTTGACGAAGTGAAGGAAAAGGAGGAACTGGAGGAAGTGGAGGAAGTAGAGGAAGTTGAGGAAGTGGAGGAAGTGGGCGAAGTGGAGGAAGTGGAGGAAGTGAACGAAGTGGAGGAAGTTGATGAAGTGGACGAAGTTGACGATGTGGATGAAGTTGACGATGTGGACGAAGTGGATGAAGTGGAGGAAGTGGACGAAGTGAAGGAAGTGGACGAAGTTGAGGAAGTGGAGGAAGTGGAGGAAGTGGAGGAAGTAGAGGAAGTGGACGAAGTGGACGAAGTTGACGAAGTAGACAAAGTTGACGAAGTAGAGGAAGTGGAGGAAGTGGAAGAAGTGGAGTCAGTGGAGGAAGTGGAGGAGGTGGATGAAGTGGAGGAAGTGGAGGAAGTTGACGAAGTGGAGGAAGTGGAGGAAGTGGACGAAGTGAAGGAAGTAGACGAAGAGAAGGAAGTGGACGAAGTTGACGAAGTCGACGAACATGACGAAGTTGACAAAGTGGACGAAGTGCACGAAGTTGACGAAGTGGACGAAGTGGACGAAGTGGACGAAGTGGAGGAAGTGAAGGAAGTTGACGAAGAGGACGAAGTGGATGAAGTGGACGAAGTGGACGAAGTGGAGGAAGTGGACGAAGTGGAGAAGTGGAGGAAGTGGACGAAGTTGACGAAGTTGACGAAGTGAAGGATTTGGATGAAGTGGATGAAGTGGATGAAGTGGAGGAAGTGGATGAAGTGGAGGAAGTAGAGCAAGTGGAGGAAGTGGAGGAAGTGGAGGATGTGGAAGAAGTGAAAGAAGTGGAGGAAGTTGATGAAGTGGACGAAGTTGACGAAGTGGACGAAGTGGATGAAGTGGAGGAAGTGGAGGAAGTGGAGGAAGTTTACGAAGTCAAGAAGCGGAGGAAGTGGACGAAGTTGACTAAGTGGACCAAGTTGAAGAAGTGGAAGAAGTGGACGAAGTGTACGAAGTGGACGAAGTGGCGGAAGTTGACGAAGCGGAAGAAGTTCACGAAGCGGAGGAAATGTACGAAGTGGATGAAGTTGACGAAGTGGACGAAGTGGACGAAGTTGAGGAAGTGGAGGAAGTTGAGGAAGTGGAGGAAGTGGAGGACGCGAAACAAGTGGAAGAAGTTGAGGAAGTGGAGGAAGTGGAGGAAGTGGAGTAAGTAAACGAAGTGGACGAAGTTGACGAAGTGAAGGAAGTGGAGGAAGCGGAGGAAGTGGAGGAAGTGGATGAAGAGTACGAAGTGTACGAAGTCGACGAAGTGGAGGAAATGAACGAAGTTGACGAAGTGGACGAAGTGGAGGAAGTCGAGGAAGTGAAGGAAGTGGAGGAAGTGGACGGAGTGGAGGAAGTGGAGGAAGTTGAGGAAGTGGACGAAGTGGAGGAAGTAGAGGAAGTGGAGGAAGTGGAAGAAGTGTAGTAAGTGGAGGAGGTGGAGGAGGTGGACGACGTGGACGAAATGGACGAAATGGAGGAAGTGGACGAAGTTGAGGAAGTTGACGAAGTGGACAAAGTGGACGAAGTGGAGGAAGTGCAGGAAGTGGACGCAGTTTACGAAGTGTACGAAGTTCAGGAAGTGGAGGAACTGGACAAAGTGGAGGAACTTGACGAAGTGGAAGAAGTGGACGAAGTTGACGAAGTGGACGAAGTGGACTAAGTGGACGAAGTTGAGGAAGTGGAGGAAGTTGACGAAGTGGAGGAGTGGAGGAAGTGGAGGAAGTGGAAGAAGTGGAGGAAGTGGAGGAAGTGGAAGAAGTGGACGAAGTTGAGGAAGTGGAGGAAGTCGACGAAGTGGACGAAGTGGACGAAGTTGAGGAAGTGGAGGAAGTTGACGAAGTGGAGGAAGTGGAGGAAGTGGAGGAAATGGAAGAAGTGGAGGAAGTGGAGGAAGTGGAAGAAGTGGACGAAGTTGAGGAAGTGGAGGAAGTAGAGGAAGTGGAAGACGTGGAGTAAGTGGAGGAAGTGGAGGAGGTGGAGGAAGTGGAGGAAGTGGAGGAAGTTGACGAAGTGGACGAAGTTGACGAAATGGAGGAAGTGCAGGAAGTGGACAAAGTGGACGAAGTGGAGAAAGTGGACGAAGTTGACGAAGTTGACGAAGTGGACGAAGTTGACGAAGTGGACGAAGTGGACGAAGTGGAGGAAGAGGAGGAAGTGGAGGAAGTGCAGGAAGTGGAGGAAGTTGACGAAGTGGACGAACTTGACGAAGTGGACGAAGTGGAGGAAGTGGACGAAGTGGACGAAGTGGAGAAGTGGACGAAGTGGACGAAGTGGACGAAGTGGACGAAGTTGACGAAGTGGACAAAGTGGAGGAAGTGGACGAAGTGGAGGAAGTGGAGTAAGTGGAGGAAGTGGAGGAGGTGGACGAAGTTGACGAAGTGGAGGAAGTTGACAAAGTGGAGGAAGTCGACGAAGTGGACGAAGTGGACGAAGTGAAGGAAGTGGACAAAGTGAAGGAAGTGGAGGAAGTTGACGAAGTGGACGAATTGACGAAGTTGACGAAGTGGACGAAGTGGACGAAGTTGAGGAAGTGGACGAACTGGAGGAAGGGGAGGAAGAGGAGGAAGTGGAGGAAGTGGAGGAAGTGGAGGAAGTGGAGGAAGTTGACGAAGTGGACGAAGTTGACTAAGTGGACGAAGTGGATGAAGTGGACGAAGTGGAGGAAATGGACGAAGTGGAGGATGTGGACGAAGTTTACGAAGTGGAGAAGTGGAGGAAGTGGACGAAGTTGACTAAGTGCACCAAGTTGAAGAAGTGGAAGAAGTGGACGAAGTGCAAGAAGTCGACGAAGTGGACCAATTGTACGAAATGGTCGAAGTTGAGGAAATGGACGAAGTGGAGGAAGTGGAGCAAGTGGAAGAAGTGGATGACGTTGACGAAGTGGACGAAGTGGACGAAGTTGACGAAGTGGAGGAAGTGGAGGAAGTGGAGGAAGTGGAGGAAGTGAATGAAGTGTAGGAAGTGGACGAAGTGGAGGAAGTGGACGAAGTGGACGAAGTGGACGAAGTGGAGGAAGTGGAGAAAGTGAAGGAAGTGGACGAAGAGTACGAAGTGTACGAAGTGGACGACGTGGAGTAAATGGACGAAGTTGACGAAGTGGACGAAGTCCACGATGTGGACGAAGTGGACGAAGTCGAGGAAGTGAAGGAAGTGGAGGAAGTGGACGAAGTGGAGGAAGTGGACGAAGTGGAGGAAGTGGACAAATTTGACGACGTGGACGAAGTTGACGAAGTTGACGAAATTGACGAAGTTTACGAAGTTGACGAAGTTTACGAAGTTGACGATGTTGACAAAGTTGACGAAGTGGACGAAGAGGAGGAAGTGGAGGAAGTGGACGAAGTGGAGGAAGTGGACGAAATGTAGGAAGTGGAGGAAGTGGACAAAGTGGACGAAGTTGACGAAGTGAAGGAACTGGAGGAAGTGGAGGAAGTCGAGCAAGTGGATGAAGTGAAGGAAGTGGAGGAAATTGCGGAAGTGGAGGAAGTGGACGAAGTTGACGAAGTGGAGGAAGTGGAGGAAGTGGAGGAAGTGGACGAAGTTGACGAAGTGGACAAAGTGAAGGTACTAGAGGAAATGGAGGAAGTAGATGAAGTGGACGATGTAGAGGAAGTTGAGGAAGTGGAGGAAGTGGACGAGGTGGAGGAAGATGAGGAAGTGGAGGAAGTGGAGGAGGTGGAGGAAGTGGACGAAGTTGACGAAGTGAAGGAAAAGGAGGAACTGGAGGAAGTGGAGGAAGTGGAGGAAGTAGAGGAAGTTGAGGAAGTGGAGGTAGTGGAGGAAGTGGAGGAAGTGGAGGAAGTGGACGAAGCGGAGAAGTGGATGAAGTTGACGAAGTGGAGGAAGTGGAGGAAGTGGAAGAAGTGGAGGAAGGGGAAGAAGTGGAAGAAGTGGAGGAAGTGGAGAAAGTGTACGAAGTTGACGATGTGGACGAAGTTGACGAAGTGGAGGAAGTGGAGGAAGTGGACGAAGTGGAGGAAGTGGACGAAGTTTACGAAGTGGAGAAGTGGAGGAAGTTGACGAAATGGAAGAAGTTGACGAAGTGGACGAAGTGCACGAAGTTGACGAAGTGGACGAAGTTGAGGAAGTGGAGGAAGTTGACGACGTGGAGGAAGTGGAGGAAGTGGAAGAAGGGGCGAAGTTGAGGAAGTGGAGGAAGTGGAAGAAGTGGAGGCCGCGGACGAAGTGGACGAAGTTGACGAAGTGGACAAAGTGGAGGAAGTTGGAGGAGGTGGACGAGGTGGACGTAGTGGACGAAGTTGACGAAGTGGAGGAAGTTGACAAAGTGTAGGAAGTGGACGAAGTGGACGAAATGGACGAAGTGGAGGAAGTGGACGAAGTGAAGGAAGTGGACGAAGTGAAGGAAGTAGAGGAAGTTGACGAAGTGGACGAACTTGACGAAGTTGTCGAAGTGGACGAAGTTGATGAAGTGGACGAAGTGGAGGAAGGGGAGCAAGAGGAGGAAGTGGAGGAAGTGGAGGAAGTTCACGAAGTTGACTAAGTGGACGAACTGGATGAAGTGGACGAAGTGGAGGAAGTGGACGAAGTAGAGGTAGTGGACGAAGTTTACGAAGTGGAAAGGTGGAGGAAGTGGACGAAGTTGACTAAGTGGACCAAGTTGACAAAGTGGAAGAAGTGGACCAAGTGGAAGAAGTGGACCAAGTGGACCAAGTGGACCAAGTGTACGAAATGGACGAAGTTGAGGAAATGGACAAAGTCGACGAAGTGGAGGAAGTGAACGAAGTGGAGCAAGTGGAATAAGCGGACGACATTGACAAAGTGGACGAAGTTGACGAAGTGGAGGAAGTGGAGGAAGTTGAGGAAGTGGACGAAGTGGAGGAAGTGGACGAAGTAAACGAACTGGTGGAAGTGGAGGAAGTGGACGAAGTGGACGAAGTGAACGAAGTGGAGGAAGTGGAGGAAGTGGAGGAAGTTGAGGAAGTGAAGGAAGTGGAGGAAAAGAAGGAAGTGGAGGAAGTGGACGACGTTGAGGAAGTCGACGAAGTGGACGAAGTTGATGAAGTGGAGAAAGTGGACGAAGTGGAGGAAGTGGAGGAACTGGAGGAAGTGGAGGAAGTGGAGGAAGTGGACGAAGTGGACGAAGTGGAGGAAGTGGACGAAGTGGACGAAGTGGAGGAAGTGGACGAATTGGAGGAAGTGGAGGAAGTGGACGAAGTGGACGAAGTGGACGAAGGGGACGAAGTGGAGTAAGTGGAGGAAGTGGATGAGGTGGACGAAGTGGACGAAGTTGACGAAGTGGATGAAGTGGAGGAAGTGGAGGAAGTGGAGGAAGTGGAAGAAGTGTTGTAAGTGGAGGAAGTGGAGGAGGTGGACGAAGTGGACGAAGTTGACGAAGTGGAGGAAGTTAACGAAGTGGAGGAAGTGGAGGAAGTGGAGGAAGTGGAGGAAGTAGGCGAAGAGGAGGAAGTGGAGGAAGTGGAGGAAGTGGAGGAAGTGGAGGACGTTGACGAAGTGGACGAAGTGGACGAAGCTGACGAAGTTGACGAACTTGAGGAAGTGGTGCAAGTGGAGGAAGTGGAGGAAGTGGAGGAAGTGGAGGAAGTGGACGAAGGGGACGAAGGGGACGAAGTGGACGAAGTTCAGGAAGTGGAGGAAGTAGAGGAAGTGGATGAAGTGAAGGAAGTGGAGAAAATTGCGGAAGTGGAGGAAGTGGACGAAGTTGACGAAGTGGAGGAAGTGGAGGAAGTGGAGGAAGTGGACGAAGTTGACGAAGTGGACAAAGTGAAGGAACTAGAGGAAGTGGAGAAAGTAGATGAAGTGGAGGAAGTAGAGGAAGTTGAGGAAGTGGAGGAAGTGGACGAGGTGGAGGAAGTTGAGGAAGTGGAGGAAGTGGACGAAGTGGAGGAGGTGGAGGAAGTGGACGAAGTTGGCGAAGTGAAGGAAAAGGAGGAACTGGAGGAAGTGGAGGAAGTGGAGGAAGTAGAGGAAGTTGAGGAAGTGGAGGAAGTGGAGGAAGTGGAGGAAGTGGACGAAGCGGAGAAGTGGATGAAGTTGACGAAGTGGAGGAAGGGGAGGAAGTGGAAGAAGTGGAGGAAGGGGAAGAAGTGGAAGAAGTGGAGGAAGTGGAGAAAGTGTACGAAGTTGACGATGTGGACGAAGTTGACGAAGTGGAGGAAGTGGAGGAAGTGGACGAAGTTTACGAAGTGGAGAAGTGGAGGAAGTTGACGAAATGGAAGAAGTTGACGAAGTGGACGAAGTGCACGACGTTGACGAAGTGGACGAAGTTGAGGAAGTGGAGGAAGTTGACGACGTGGAGGAAGTGGAGGAAGTGGAAGAAGGGGCGAAGTTGAGGAAGTGGAGGAAGTGGAAGAAGTGGAGGCAGCGGACGAAGTGGACGAAGTTGACGAAGTGGACAAAGTGGAGGAAGTTGGAGGAGGTGGACGAGGTGGACGAAGTGGACGAAGTTGACGAAGTGGAGGAAGTTGACAAAGTGTAGGAAGTGGACGAAGTGGACGAAATGGACGAAGTGGAGGAAGTGGACGAAGTGAAGGAAGTGGACGAAGTGAAGGAAGTAGAGGAAGTTGACGAAGTGGACGAACTTGACGAAGTTGACGAAGTGGACGAAGTTGATGAAGTGGACGAAGTGGAGGAAGGGGAGCAAGAGGAGGAAGTGGAGGAAGTGGAGGAAGTTCACGAAGTTGACTAAGTGGACGAAGTAGAGGTAGTGGTCGAAGTAGAGGTAGTGGACGAAGTTTACGAAGTGGAGAAGTGGAGGAAGTGGACGAAGTTGACTAAGTGGACCAAGTTGATAAAGTGGAAGAAGTGGACCAAGTGGAAGAAGTGGACGAGGTGGACCAAGTGTACGAAATGGACGAAGTTGAGGAAATGGACAAAGTTGACGAAGTGGAGGAAGTGGACGAAGTGGAGCAAGTGGAATAAGTGGACGACATTGACGAAGTGGACGAAGTGGACGAAGTGGAGGAAGTTGAGGAAGTGGACGAAGTGGAGGAAGTGGACGAAGTAAACGAAGTGGTGGAAGTGGAGGAAGTGGACGAAGTGGACGAAGTGGACGAAGTGGACGAAGTGAACGAAGTAGAGGAAGTGGAGGAAGTGGAGGAAGTGGAGGAAGTGGAGGAAGTGGAGGAAGAGAAGGAAGTGGAGGAAGTGGACGACGTTGCGGAAGTGGACGAAGTGGACGAAGTTGTTGAAGTGGAGAAAGTGGACGAAGTGGAGGAAGTGGAGGAACTGGAGGAAGTGGAGGAAGTGGAGGAAGTGGACGAAGTGGAGGAAGTGGACGAATTGGAGGAAGTGGAGGAAGTGGAGGAAGTGGACGAAGGGGACGAAGTGGAGTAAGTGGAGGAAGTGGATGAGGTGGACGAAGTGGACGAAGTTGACGAAGTGGATGAAGTGGAGGAAGTGGAGGAAGTGGAGGAAGTGGAAGAAGTGGAGTAAGTGGTGGAGGTGGAGGAGGTGGACGACGTGGACGAAATGGACGAAATGGAGGAAGTGGACGAAGTTGAGGAAGTTGACGAAGTGGACAAAGTGGACGAAGTGGAGGAAGTGAAGGAAGTGGAGGAAGTGGACGGAGTGGAGGAAGTGGAGGAAGTTGAGGAAGTGGACGAAGTGGAGGAAGTAGAGGAAGTGGAGGAAGTGGAAGAAGTGTAGTAAGTGGAGGAGGTGGAGGAGGTGGACGACGTGGACGAAATGGACGAAATGGAGGAAGTGGACGAAGTTGAGGAAGTTGACGAAGTGGACAAAGTGGACGAAGTGGAGGAAGTGCAGGAAGTGGACGCAGTTTACGAAGTGTATGAAGTTCAGGAAGTAGAGGAACTGGACAAAGTGGAGGAACTTGACGAAGTGGAAGAAGTGGACGAAGTGTTGTAAGTGGAGGAAGTGGAGGAGGTGGACGAAGTGGACGAAGTGGACGAAGTTGACGAAGTGGAGGAAGTTAACGAAGTGGAGGAAGTGGAGGAAGTGGAGGAAGTGGAGGAAGTGGAGGAAGTGGACGAAGTGGGCGAAGAGGAGGAAGTGGAGGAAGTGGAGGAAGTGGAGGAAGTGGAGGACGTTGACGAAGTGGACGAAGTGGACGAAGCTGACGAAGTTGACGAACTTGAGGAAGTGGTGCAAGTGGAGGAAGTGGAGGAAGTGGAGGAAGTGGACGAAGGGGACGAAGGGGACGAAGTGGACGAAGTTCAGGAAGTGGAGGAAGTAGAGGAAGTGGATGAAGTGAAGGAAGTGGAGAAAATTGCGGAAGTGGAGGAAGTGGACGAAGTTGACGAAGTGGAGGAAGTGGAGGAAGTGGAGGAAGTGGACGAAGTGGACGAAGTTGACGAAGTGGACAAAGTGAAGGAACTAGAGGAAGTGGAGAAAGTAGATGAAGTGGAGGAAGTAGAGGAAGTTGAGGAAGTGGAGGAAGTGGACGAGGTGGAGGAAGTTGAGGAAGTGGAGGAAGTGGACGTAGTGGAGGAGGTGGAGGAAGTGGACGAAGTTGACGAAGTGAAGGAAAAGGAGGAACTGGAGGAAGTGGAGGAAGTGGAGGAAGTAGAGGAAGTTGAGGAAGTGGAGGAAGTGGAGGAAGTGGAGGAAGTGGACGAAGCGGTGAAGTGGATGAAGTTGACGAAGTGGAGGAAGGGGAGGAAGTGGAAGAAGTGGAGGAAGGGGAAGAAGTGGAAGAAGTGGAGGAAGTGGAGAAAGTGTACGAAGTTGACGATGTGGACGAAGTTGACGAAGTGGAGGAAGTGGAGGAAGTGGACGAAGTTTACGAAGTGGAGAAGTGGAGGAAGTTGACGAAATGGAAGAAGTTGACGAAGTGGACGAAGTGCACGACGTTGACGAAGTGGACGAAGTTGAGGAAGTGGAGGAAGTTGACGACGTGGAGGAAGTGGAGGAAGTGGAAGAAGGGGCGAAGTTGAGGAAGTGGAGGAAGTGGAAGAAGTGGAGGCAGCGGACGAAGTGGACGAAGTTGACGAAGTGGACAAAGTGGAGGAAGTTGGAGGAGGTGGACGAGGTGGACGAAGTGGACGAAGTTGACGAAGTGGAGGAAGTTGACAAAGTGTAGGAAGTGGACGAAGTGGACGAAATGGACGAAGTGGAGGAAGTGGACGAAGTGAAGGAAGTGGACGAAGTGAAGGAAGTAGAGGAAGTTGACGAAGTGGACGAACTTGACGAAGTTGACGAAGTGGACGAAGTTGATGAAGTGGACGAAGTGGAGGAAGGGCAGCAAGAGGAGGAAGTGGAGGAAGTGGAGGAAGTTCACGAAGTTGACTAAGTGGACGAAGTAGAGGTAGTGGTCGAAGTAGAGGTAGTGGACGAAGTTTACGAAGTGGAGAAGTGGAGGAAGTGGACGAAGTTGACTAAGTGGACCAAGTTGATAAAGTGGAAGAAGTGGACCAAGTGGAAGAAGTGGACGAGGTGGACCAAGTGTACGAAATGGACGAAGTTGAGGAAATGGACAAAGTTGACGAAGTGGAGGAAGTGGACGAAGTGGAGCAAGTGGAATAAGTGGACGACATTGACGAAGTGGACGAAGTGGACGAAGTGGAGGAAGTTGAGGAAGTGGACGAAGTGGAGGAAGTGGACGAAGTAAACGAAGTGGTGGAAGTGGAGGAAGTGGACGAAGTGGACGAAGTGGACGAAGTGGACGAAGTGGACGAAGTGAACGAAGTAGAGGAAGTGGAGGAAGTGGAGGAAGTGGAGGAAGTGGAGGAAGTGGAGGAAGAGAAGGAAGTGGAGGAAGTGGACGACGTTGCGGAAGTGGACGAAGTGGACGAAGTTGTTGAAGTGGAGAAAGTGGACGAAGTGGAGGAAGTGGAGGAACTGGAGGAAGTGGAGGAAGTGGAGGAAGTGGACGAAGTGGAGGAAGTGGACGAATTGGAGGAAGTGGAGGAAGTGGAGGAAGTGGACGAAGGGGACGAAGTGGAGTAAGTGGAGGAAGTGGATGAGGTGGACGAAGTGGACGAAGTTGACGAAGTGGATGAAGTGGAGGAAGTGGAGGAAGTGGAGGAAGTGGAAGAAGTGGAGTAAGTGGTGGAGGTGGAGGAGGTGGACGACGTGGACGAAATGGACGAAATGGAGGAAGTGGACGAAGTTGAGGAAGTTGACGAAGCGGACAAAGTGGACGAAGTGGAGGAAGTGAAGGAAGTGGAGGAAGTGGACGGAGTGGAGGAAGTGGAGGAAGTTGAGGAAGTGGACGAAGTGGAGGAAGTAGAGGAAGTGGAGGAAGTGGAAGAAGTGTAGTAAGTGGAGGAGGTGGAGGAGGTGGACGACGTGGACGAAATGGACGAAATGGAGGAAGTGGACGAAGTTGAGGAAGTTGACGAAGTGGACAAAGTGGACGAAGTGGAGGAAGTGCAGGAAGTGGACGCAGTTTACGAAGTGTATGAAGTTCAGGAAGTAGAGGAACTGGACAAAGTGGAGGAACTTGACGAAGTGGAAGAAGTGGACGAAGTTGACGAAGTGGACGAAGTAGACGAAGTAGACGAAGTGGACTAAGTGGACGAAGTTGAGGAAGTGGAGGAAGTTGACGAAGTGGAGGAGTGGAGGAAGTGGAGGAAGTGGAAGAAGTGGAGGAAGTGGAGGAAGTGGAAGAAGTGGACGAAGTTGAGGAAGTAGAGGAAGTGGACGAAGTGGACGAAGTGGACGAAGTTGAGGAAGTGGAGGAAGTTGACGAAGTGGAGGAAGTGGAGGAAGTGGAGGAAATGGAAGAAGTGGAGGAAGTGGAGGAAGTGGAAGAAGTGGACGAAGTTGAGGAAGTGGAGGAAGTAGAGGAAGTGGAAGACGTGGAGTAAGTGGAGGAAGTGGAGGAGGTGGAGGAAGTGGAGGAAGTTGACGAAGTGGACGAAGTTGACGAAATGGAGGAAGTGGAGGAAGTGGACAAAGTGGACGAAGTGGAGGAAGTGGACGAAGTTGACGAAGTTGACGAAGTGGACGAAGTTGACGAAGTGGACGAAGTGGACGAAGTGGAGGAAGAGGAGGAAGTGGAGGAAGTGCAGGAAGTGGAGGAAGTTGACGAAGTGGACGAACTTGACGAAGTGGACGAAGTGGAGGAAGTGGACGAAGTGGACGAAGTGGACGAAGTGGACGAAGTGGAGAAGTGGACGAAGTGGACGAAGTGGACGAAGTGGACGAAGTGGACGAAGTGGACGAAGTGGACGAAGTTGACGAAGTGGACAAAGTGGAGGAAGTGGACGAAGTGGAGGAAGTGGAGTAAGTGGAGGAAGTGGAGGAGGTGGACGAAGTTGACGAAGTGGAGGAAGTTGACAAAGTGGAGGAAGTGGACGAAGTGGACGAAGTGGACGAAGTGAAGGAAGTGGACGAAGTGAAGGAAGTGGAGGAAGTTGACGAAGTGGACGAATTGACGAAGTTGACGAAGTGGACGAAGTGGACGAAGTTGATGAAGTGGACGAACTGGAGGAAGGGGAGGAAGAGGAGGAAGTGGAGGAAGTGGAGGAAGTGGAGGAAGTTGACGAAGTGGACGAAGTTGACTAAGTGGACGAAGTGGATGAAGTGGACGAAGTGGAGGAAATGGACGAAGTGGAGGATGTGGACGAAGTTTACGAAGTGGAGAAGTGAAGGAAGTGGACGAAGTTGACTAAGTGCACCAATTGTACGAAATGGTCGAAGTTGAGGAAATGGACGAAGTGGAGGAAGTGGAGCAAGTGGAAGAAGTGGATGACGTTGACGAAGTGGACGAAGTGGACGAAGTTGACGAAGTGGAGGAAGTGGAGGAAGTGGAGGAAGTGGAGGAAGTGAATGAAGTGTAGGAAGTGGACGAAGTGGAGGAAGTGGAGGAAGTGGACGAAGTGGACGAAGTGGACGAAGTGGAGGAAGTGGAGAAAGTGAAGGAAGTGGACGAAGAGTACGAAGTGTACGAAGTGGACGACGTGGAGTAAATGGACGAAGTTGACGAAGTGGACGAAGTTGACGAAGTGGACGAAGTCCACGATGTGGACGAAGTGGACGAAGTCGAGGAAGTGAAGGAAGTGGAGGAAGTGGACGAAGTGGAGGAAGTGGACGAAGTGGAGGAAGTGGACGAAGTGGAGGAAGTGGACAAATTTGACGAAGTGGACGAAGTTGACGAAGTTGACGAAATTGACGAAGTTTACGAAGTTGACGAAGTTTACGAAGTTTACGATGTTGACGAAGTTGACGAAGTGGACGAAGAGGAGGAAGTGGACGAAGTGGACGAAGTGGACGAAATGTAGGAAGTGGAGGAAGTGGACAAAGTGGACGAAGTTGACGAAGTGAAGGAACTGGAGGAAGTGGAGGAAGTCGAGCAAGTGGATGAAGTGAAGGAAGTGGAGGAAATTGCGGAAGTGGAGGAAGTGGAGGAAGTTGACGAAGTGGAGGAAGTGGAGGAAGTGGACGAAGTGGACGAAGTTGACGAAGTGGACAAAGTGAAGGTACTAGAGGAAGTGGAGGAAGTAGATGAAGTGGACGAAGTAGAGGAAGTTGAGGAAGTGGAGGAAGTGGACGAGGTGGAGGAAGTTGAGGAAGTGGAGGAAGTTGACGAAGTGGAGGAGGTGGAGGAAGTGGACGAAGTTGACGAAGTGAAGGAAAAGGAGGAACTGGAGGAAGTGGAGGAAGTGGAGGAAGTGGAGGAAGTGGAGGAAGTTGAGGAAGTGGAGGAAGTGGAGGAAGTGGAGGAAGTGGAGGAAGTGGACGAAGCGGAGAAGTGGATGAAGTTGACGAAGTGGAGGAAGTGGAGGAAGTGGAAGAATTGGAGGAAGGGGAAGAAGTGGAAGAAGTGGAGGAAGTGGAGAAAGTGTACGAAGTTGACGATGTGGACGAAGTTGACGAAGTGGAGGAAGTGGACGAAGTGGAGGAAGTGGACGAAGTTTACGAAGTGGAGAAGTGGAGGAAGTTGACGAAATGGAAGAAGTTGACGAAGTGGACGAAGTGCACGAAGTTGACGAAGTGGACGAAGTTGAGGAAGTGGAGGAAGTTGACGACGTGGAGGAAGTGGAGGAAGTGGAAGAAGTGGCGAAGTTGAGGAAGTGGAGGAAGTGGAAGAAGTGGAGGCCGCGGACGAAGTGGACGAAGTTGACGAAGTGGACAAAGTGGAGGAAGTTGGAGGAGGTGGACGAGGTGGACGAAGTGGACGAAGTTGACGAAGTGTAGGAAGTTGACAAAGTGTAGGAAGTGGACGAAGTGGACGAAATGGACGAAGTGGAGGAAGTGGACGAAGTGAAGGAAGTGGACGAAGTGAAGGAAGTAGAGGAAGTTGACGAAGTGGACGAACTTGACAAAGTTGACGAAGTGGACGAAGTTGATGAAGTGGACGAAGTGGAGGAAGGGGAGCAAGAGGAGGAAGTGGAGGAAATGGAGGAAGTTCACGAAGTTGACTAAGTGGACGAACTGGATGAAGTGGAAGAAGTGGAGGAAGTGGACGAAGTAGAGGTAGTGGACGAAGTTTACGAAGTGGAGAGGTGGAGGAAGTGGACGAAGTTGACTAAGTGGACCAAGTTGACAAAGTGGAAGAAGTGGACCAAGTGGAAGAAGTGGACGAAGTGGACCAAGTGTACGAAATGGACGAAGTTGAGGAAATGGACAAAGTTGACGAAGTGGAGGAAGTGGACGAAGTGGAGCAAGTGGAATAAGCGGACGACATTGACAAAGTGGACGAAGTTGACGAAGTGGAGGAAGTGGAGGAAGTTGAGGAAGTGGACGAAGTGGAGGAAGTGGACGAAGTAAACGAACTGGTGGAAGTGGAGGAAGTGGACGAAGTGGACGAAGTGAACGAAGTGGAGGAAGTGGAGGAAGTGGAGGAAGTGGAGGAAGTGAAGGAAGTGGAGGAAGAGAAGGAAGTGGAGGAAGTGGACGACGTTGAGGAAGTCGACGAAGTGGACGAAGTTGATGAAGTGGAGAAAGTGGACGAAGTGGAGGAAGTGGAGGAACTGGAGGAAGTGGAGGAAGTGGAGGAAGTGGACGAAGTGGACGAAGTGGACGAAGTGGAGGAAGTGGAGGAAGTGGACGAAGTGGAGGAAGTGGACGAATTGGAGGAAGTGGAGGAAGTGGACGAAGTGGACGAAGGGGACGAAGTGGAGTAAGTGGAGGAAGTGGATGAGGTGGACGAAGTGGACGAAGTTGACGAAGTGGATGAAGTGGAGGAAGTGGAGGAAGTGGAGGAAGTGGAAGAAGTGTTGTAAGTGGAGGAAGTGGAGGAGGTGGACGAAGGGGACGAAGTTGACGAAGTGGAGGAAGTTAACGAAGTGGAGGAAGTGGAGGAAGTGGAGGAAGTGGAGGAAGTGGACGAAGTGGGCGAAGAGGAGGAAGTGGAGGAAGTGGAGGACGTTGACGAAGTGGACGAAGTGGACGAAGCTGACGAAGTTGACGAAGTTGAGGAAGTGGTGCAAGTGGAGGAAGTGGAGGAAGTGGAGGAAGTGGAGGAAGTGGAGGAAGTGGACGAAGGGGACGAAGGGGACGAAGTGGACGAAGTTCAGGAAGTGGAGGAAGTAGAGGAAGTGGATGAAGTGAAGGAAGTGGAGAAAATTGCGGAAGTGGAGGAAGTGGACGAAGTTGACGAAGTGGAGGAAGTGGAGGAAGTGGACGAAGTGGACGAAGTGGACGAAGTTGACGAAGTGGACAAAGTGAAGGAACTAGAGGAAGTGGAGAAAGTAGATGAAGTGGAGGAAGTAGAGGAAGTTGAGGAAGTGGAGGAAGTGGACGAGGTGGAGGAAGTTGAGGAAGTGGAGGAAGTGGACGAAGTGGAGGAGGTGGAGGAAGTGGACGAAGTTGACGAAGTGAAGGAAAAGGAGGAACTGGAGGAAGTGGAGGAAGTGGAGGAAGTGGAGGAAGTGGAGGAAGTGGAGGAAGTGGACGAAGCGGAGAAGTGGATGAAGTTGACGAAGTGGAGGAAGGGGAGGAAGTGGAAGAAGTGGAGGAAGGGGAAGAAGTGGAAGAAGTGGAGGAAGTGGAGAAAGTGTACGAAGTTGACGATGTGGACGAAGTTGACGAAGTGGAGGAAGTGGAGGAAGTGGACGAAGTTTACGAAGTGGAGAAGTGGAGGAAGTTGACGAAATGGAAGAAGTTGACGAAGTGGACGAAGTGCACGACGTTGACGAAGTGGACGAAGTTGAGGAAGTGGAGGAAGTTGACGACGTGGAGGAAGTGGAAGAAGGGGCGAAGTTGAGGAAGTGGAGGAAGTGGAAGAAGTGGAGGCAGCGGACGAAGTGGACGAAGTTGACGAAGTGGACAAAGTGGAGGAAGTTGGAGGAGGTGGACGAGGTGGACGAAGTGGACGAAGTTGACGAAGTGGAGGAAGTTGACAAAGTGTAGGAAGTGGACGAAGTGGACGAAATGGACGAAGTGGAGGAAGTGGACGAAGTGAAGGAAGTGGACGAAGTGAAGGAAGTAGAGGAAGATGACGAAGTGGACGAACTTGACGAAGTTGACGAAGTGGACGAAGTTGATGAAGTGGACGAAGTGGAGGAAGGGGAGCAAGAGGAGGAAGTGGAGGAAGTGGAGGAAGTTCACGAAGTTGACTAAGTGGACGAAGTAGAGGTAGTGGTCGAAGTAGAGGTAGTGGACGAAGTTTACGAAGTGGAGAAGTGGAGGAAGTGGACGAAGTTGACTAAGTGGACCAAGTTGATAAAGTGGAAGAAGTGGACCAAGTGGAAGAAGTGGACGAAGTGGACCAAGTGTACGAAATGGACGAAGTTGAGGAAATGGACAAAGTTGACGAAGTGGAGGAAGTGGACGAAGTGGAGCAAGTGGAATAAGTGGACGACATTGACGAAGTGGACGAAGTTGACGAAGTGGACGAAGTGGAGGAAGTTGAGGAAGTGGACAAAGTGGAGGAAGTGGACGAAGTAAACGAAGTGGTGGAAGTGGAGGAAGTGGACGAAGTGGACGAAGTGGACGAAGTGAACGAAGTAGAGGAAGTGGAGGAAGTGGAGGAAGTGCAGGAAGTGGAGGAAGTGGAGGAAGTGGAGGAAGAGAAGGAAGTGGAGGAAGTGGACGACGTTGAGGAAGTGGACGAAGTGGACGAAGTTGATGAAGTGGAGAAAGTGGACGAAGTGGAGGAAGTGGAGGAACTGGAGGAAGTGGAGGAAGTGGAGGAAGTGGATGAAGTGGAGGAAGTGGACGAATTGGAGGAAGTGGAGGAAGTGGACGAAGTGGACGAAGGGGACGAAGTGGAGTAAGTGGAGGAAGTGGATGAGGTGGACGAAGTGGACGAAGTTGACGAAGTGGATGAAGTGGAGGAAGTGGAGGAAGTGGAGGAAGTGGAAGAAGTGGAGTAAGTGGTGGAAGTGGAGGAGGTGGACGAAGTGGACGAAGTTGACGAAGTGGAGGAAGTTGACGTAGTGGAGGAAGTGGAGGAAGTGGAGGAAGTGGAGGAAGTGGAGGAAGTGGAGGACGTTGACGAAGTGGACGAAGTGGACGAAGCTGAGGAAGTTGACGAAGTTGAGGAAGTGGTGCAAGTGGAGGAAGTGGAGGAAGTGGAGGAAGTGGAGGAAGTGGAGGATGTGGACGAAGGGGACGAAGGGGACGAAGTGGACGAAGTTCAGGAAGTGGAGGAAGTAGAGGAAGTGGATGAAGTGAAGGAAGTGGAGAAAATTGCGGAAGTGGAGGAAGTGGACGAAGTTGACGAAGTGGAGGAAGTGGAGGAAGTGGAGGAAGTGGACGAAGTGGACGAAGTTGACGAAGTGGACAAAGTGAAGGAACTAGAGGAAGTGGAGAAAGTAGATGAAGTGGAGGAAGTAGAGGAAGTTGAGGAAGTGGAGGAAGTGGACGAGGTGGAGGAAGTTGAGGAAGTGGAGGAAGTGGACGAAGTGGAGGAGGTGGAGGAAGTGGACGAAGTTGACGAAGTGAAGGAAAAGGAGGAACTGGAGGAAGTGGAGGAAGTGGAGGAAGTAGAGGAAGTTGAGGAAGTGGAGGAAGTGGAGGAAGTGGAGGAAGTGGAGGAAGTGGACGAAGCGGAGAAGTGGATGAAGTTGACGAAGTGGAGGAAGGGGAGGAAGTGGAAGAAGTGGAGGAAGGGGAAGAAGTGGAAGAAGTGGAGGAAGTGGAGAAAGTGTACGAAGTTGACGATGTGGACGAAGTTGACGAAGTGGAGGAAGTGGAGGAAGTGGACGAAGTTTACGAAGTGGAGAAGTGGAGGAAGTTGACGAAATGGAAGAAGTTGACGAAGTGGACGAAGTGCACGACGTTGACGAAGTGGACGAAGTTGAGGAAGTTGAGGAAGTTGACGACGTGGAGGAAGTGGAGGAAGTGGAAGAAGGGGCGAAGTTGAGGAAGTGGAGGAAGTGGAAGAAGTGGAGGCAGCGGACGAAGTGGACGAAGTTGACGAAGTGGACAAAGTGGAGGAAGTTGGAGGAGGTGGACGAGGTGGACGAAGTGGACGAAGTTGACGAAGTGGAGGAAGCTGACAAAGTGTAGGAAGTGGACGAAGTGGACGAAATGGACGAAGTGGAGGAAGTGGACGAAGTGAAGGAAGTGGACGAAGTGAAGGAAGTAGAGGAAGTTGACGAAGTGGACGAACTTGACGAAGTTGACGAAGTGGAGGAAGGGGAGCAAGAGGAGGAAGTGGAGGAAGTGGAGGAAGTTCACGAAGTTGACTAAGTGGACGAAGTAGAGGTAGTGGTCGAAGTAGAGGTAGTGGACGAAGTTTACGAAGTGGAGAAGTGGAGGAAGTGGACGAAGTTGACTAAGTGGACCAAGTTGATAAAGTGGAAGAAGTGGACCAAGTGGAAGAAGTGGACGAAGTGGACCAAGTGTACGAAATGGACGAAGTTGAGTGATGAGTCATTATTTCTTGAATTATATTTAGTTTATTGCACTTAAATAAACCAGGGAATTGTGTTTAATTGTCTGTTATTTCCCCGTTTTCCAAATTCTGCTTAATTTGGTCGGAAATTCGTAATTGTGCTAATTTGGGTTTTCTGAAGCTAATTATTTGATTTATTAATTACAGGAAAATTTTGGAAATACAATTTGGGACATTTGCAAGGTTGTCACTTAATTCAAGACTCTTCATAAAAGAAGTGTGTACAAGAAAGAGGGCACTACGGTGATATCACTTTTTGGGCTTATGTGAAAGGGGTGCTTCATTATTGAAAAGGTGGTGACATCCGGCAATTTGCTGCCACCACAGCCTGCACACACGCTGTTCAACGTTGGAAAGGGTTACGTTCAGCCGCAACCTAGAGGGGGGACAGCACATGGAGGGCTACGGGTGAGGTGCACATGCGGAGAATGATTTTGGAGGGCCGTGGGAGACGGCCTGGAGAGAGCACACGGTGCTGTCATGGCATGGAGAAAGCACACGTCCAGCTGTAACGGTGACTCATGAATAAATTTCTTTTTGGTTTTCATTCCAGTAGCATAAGGATTTAGTTTTCTTTCTATCCTTAGAATAGTAGCACGGTGATTGATTTGGGAAAGATACAAATACATGGTCTTGTGAACGTTTCATTTGTTTCAATTTAGCAAAGTTTGGTTCAACTCTTGTTTTTAGTACCAATTACGTGATGGATGTGCATTTCCTTATTTCACTTTTTAGCTTACTCCGTGCATTTAAATTCATCAAGCAATTTGGCATTTTATGTGTTTCTGTTGCAATATGCATTTACTTTAACCTTTAAGCTTAAGCGTTGCGATTAGCGTACTCATTCCCAAGATGCATTTTCTTAATTGTTTTTTTCAAGTGGTTCACGCAACGTGTATTTCATTTTTATCCAAGTGTTTTTATTTTATCTACTGTCCTTTATTGTTCATCTTATTTTCAAGTGTTGTTTTTACTGTTTGTTTTTATTGATGCTTTTTCTTTTGCATTTAATGTTTAAGTTCATTCGGTAAATTTTAATTAGGCTGTTGTTACGTTTTCTGCGCGCAGTATTTTATTTTCAATTACTGATGAATTTTACATTATCTAATTTCGATGTCTTTTACCGTTCGGTTTTTACTGTTTTGAAATTTACTTCAACGCTTTTAATTTGGTTTTATTTAATTTCCAGTCCAATTTAATTTTCCGCAACCAAAACCAAAATCAAAACCCCCCCACTTCGTGTTTGATCTGAGACTGAACCCAAATTGGTCCTTGAGAGACGACCTAGGAGTCAAATCCTAGCACTATACTGCATTCTTTTATGCACAACTTTTGTTGGGAGGTGCGACCCTCTCATCATTGAGGAAATGGACAAAGTTGACGAAGTGGAGGAAGTGGACGAAGTGGAGCAAGTGGAATAAGTGGACGACATTGACGAAGTGGACGAAGTTGACGAAGTGGACGAAGTGGAGGAAGTTGAGGAAGTGGACGAAGTGGAGGAAGTGGACGAAGTAAACAAAGTGGTGGAAGTGGAGGAAGTGGACGAAGTGGACGAAGTGAACGAAGTAGAGGAAGTGGAGGAAGTGGAGGAAGTGGAGGAAGCGGAGGAAGTGGAGGAAGAGAAGGAAGTGGAGGAAGTGGACGACGTTGAGGAAGTGGACGAAGTGGACGAAGTTGATGAAGTGGAGAAAGTGGACGAAGTGGAGGAAGTGGAGGAACTGGAGGAAGTGGAGGAAGTGGAGGAAGTGGAGGAAGTGGACGAAGTGGAGGAAGTGGACGAATTGGAGGAAGTGGAGGAAGTGGACGAAGTGGACGAAGGGGACGAAGTGGAGTAAGTGGAGGAAGTGGATGAGGTGGACGAAGTGGACGAAGTTGACGAAGTGAATGAAGTGGAGGAAGTGGAGGAAGTGGAGGAAGTGGAAGAAGTGGAGTAAGTGGTGGAAGTGGAGGAGGTGGACGAAGTGGACGAAGTTGACGAAGTGGAGGAAGTTGACGTAGTGGAGGAAGTGGAGGAAGTGGAGGAAGTGGAGGAAGTGGAGGAAGTGGGCGAAGAGGAGGAAGTGGAGGAAGTGGAGGAAGTGGAGGAAGTGGAGGAAGTGGACGAAGTGAAGGAAGTGGACGAAGTGAAGGAAGTAGAGGAAGTTGACGAAGTGGACGAACTTGACGAAGTTGACGAAGTGGACGAAGTTGATGAAGTGGACGAAGTGGAGGAAGGGGAGCAAGAGGAGGAAGTGGAGGAAGTGGAGGAAGTTCACGAAGTTGACTAAGTGGACGAAGTAGAGGTAGTGGTCGAAGTAGAGGTAGTGGACGAAGTTTACGAAGTGGAGAAGTGGAGGAAGTGGACGAAGTTGACTAAGTGGACCAAGTTGATAAAGTGGAAGAAGTGGACCAAGTGGAAGAAGTGGACGAAGTGGACCAAGTGTACGAAATGGACGAAGTTGAGGAAATGGACAAAGTTGACGAAGTGGAGGAAGTGGACGAAGTGGAGCAAGTGGAATAAGTGGACGACATTGACGAAGTGGACGAAGTTGACGAAGTGGACGAAGTGGAGGAAGTTGAGGAAGTGGACAAAGTGGAGGAAGTGGACGAAGTAAACGAAGTGGTGGAAGTGGAGGAAGTGGACGAAGTGGACGAAGTGGACGAAGTGAACGAAGTAGAGGAAGTGGAGGAAGTGGAGGAAGTGGAGGAAGTGGAGGAAGTGGAGGAAGTGGAGGAAGAGAAGGAAGTGGAGGAAGTGGACGACGTTGAGGAAGTGGACGAAGTTGATGAAGTGGAGAAAGTGGACGAAGTGGAGGAAGTGGAGGAACTGGAGGAAGTGGAGGAAGTGGAGGAAGTGGATGAAGTGGAGGAAGTGGACGAATTGGAGGAAGTGGAGGAAGTGGACGAAGTGGACGAAGGGGACGAAGTGGAGTAAGTGGAGGAAGTGGATGAGGTGGACGAAGTGGACGAAGTTGACGAAGTGGATGAAGTGGAGGAAGTGGAGGAAGTGGAGGAAGTGGAAGAAGTGGAGTAAGTGGTGGAAGCTGAGGAGGTGGACGAAGTGGACGAAGTTGACGAAGTGGAGGAAGTTGACGTAGTGGAGGAAGTGGAGGAAGTGGAGGAAGTGGAGGAAGTGGGCGAAGAGGAGGAAGTGGAGGAAGTGGAGGAAGTGGAGGAAGTGGAGGACGTTGACGAAGTGGACGAAGTGGACGAAGCTGACGAAGTTGACGAAGTTGAGGAAGTGGTGCAAGTGGAGGAAGTGGAGGAAGTGGAGGAAGTGGAGGAAGTGGAGGATGTGGACGAAGGGGACGAAGGGGACGAAGTGGACGAAGTTCAGGAAGTGGAGGAAGTAGAGGAAGTGGATGAAGTGAAGGAAGTGGAGAAAATTGCGGAAGTGGATGAAGTGGACGAAGTTGACGAAGTGGAGGAAGTGGAGGAAGTGGAGGAAGTGGACGAAGTGGACGAAGTTGACGAAGTGGACAAAGTGAAGGAACTAGAGGAAGTGGAGAAAGTAGATGAAGTGGAGGAAGTAGAGGAAGTTGAGGAAGTGGAGGAAGTGGACGAGGTGGAGGAAGTTGAGGAAGTGGAGGAAGTGGACGAAGTGGAGGAGGTGGAGGAAGTGGACGAAGTTGACGAAGTGAAGGAAAAGGAGGAACTGGAGGAAGTGGAGGAAGTGGAGGAAGTAGAGGAAGTTGAGGAAGTGGAGGAAGTGGAGGAAGTGGAGGAAGTGGAGGAAGTGGACGAAGCGGAGAAGTGGATGAAGTTGACGAAGTGGAGGAAGGGGAGGAAGTGGAAGAAGTGGAGGAAGGGGAAGAAGTGGAAGAAGTGGAGGAAGTGGAGAAAGTGTACGAAGTTGACGATGTGGACGAAGTTGACGAAGTGGAGGAAGTGGAGGAAGTGGACGAAGTTTACGAAGTGGAGAAGTGGAGGAAGTTGACGAAATGGAAGAAGTTGACGAAGTGGACGAAGTGCACGACGTTGACGAAGTGGACGAAGTTGAGGAAGTTGAGGAAGTTGACGACGTGGAGGAAGTGGAGGAAGTGGAAGAAGGGGCGAAGTTGAGGAAGTGGAGGAAGTGGAAGAAGTGGAGGCAGCGGACGAAGTGGACGAAGTTGACGAAGTGGACAAAGTGGAGGAAGTTGGAGGAGGTGGACGAGGTGGACGAAGTGGACGAAGTTGACGAAGTGGAGGAAGCTGACAAAGTGTAGGAAGTGGACGAAGTGGACGAAATGGACGAAGTGGAGGAAGTGGACGAAGTGAAGGAAGTGGACGAAGTGAAGGAAGTAGAGGAAGTTGACGAAGTGGACGAACTTGACGAAGTTGACGAAGTGGACGAAGTTGATGAAGTGGACGAAGTGGAGGAAGGGGAGCAAGAGGAGGAAGTGGAGGAAGTGGAGGAAGTTCACGAAGTTGACTAAGTGGACGAAGTAGAGGTAGTGGTCGAAGTAGAGGTAGTGGACGAAGTTTACGAAGTGGAGAAGTGGAGGAAGTGGACGAAGTTGACTAAGTGGACCAAGTTGATAAAGTGGAAGAAGTGGACCAAGTGGAAGAAGTGGACGAAGTGGACCAAGTGTACGAAATGGACGAAGTTGAGGAAATGGACAAAGTTGACGAAGTGGAGGAAGTGGACGAAGTGGAGCAAGTGGAATAAGTGGACGACATTGACGAAGTGGACGAAGTTGACGAAGTGGACGAAGTGGAGGAAGTTGAGGAAGTGGACAAAGTGGAGGAAGTGGACGAAGTAAACGAAGTGGTGGAAGTGGAGGAAGTGGACGAAGTGGACGAAGTGGACGAAGTGGACGAAGTGAACGAAGTAGAGGAAGTGGAGGAAGTGGAGGAAGTGGAGGAAGTGGAGGAAGTGGAGGAAGTGGAGGAAGAGAAGGAAGTGGAGGAAGTGGACGACGTTGAGGAAGTGGACGAAGTGGACGAAGTTGATGAAGTGGAGAAAGTGGACGAAGTGGAGGAAGTGGAGGAACTGGAGGAAGTGGAGGAAGTGGAGGAAGTGGATGAAGTGGAGGAAGTGGACGAATTGGAGGAAGTGGAGGAAGTGGACGAAGTGGACGAAGGGGACGAAGTGGAGTAAGTGGAGGAAGTGGATGAGGTGGACGAAGTGGACGAAGTTGACGAAGTGGATGAAGTGGAGGAAGTGGAGGAAGTGGAGGAAGTGGAAGAAGTGGAGTAAGTGGTGGAAGTGGAGGAGGTGGACGAAGTGGACGAAGTTGACGAAGTGGAGGAAGTTGACGTAGTGGAGGAAGTGGAGGAAGTGGAGGAAGTGGAGGAAGTGGAGGAAGTGGGCGAAGAGGAGGAAGTGGAGGAAGTGGAGGAAGTGGAGGAAGTGGAGGACGTTGACGAAGTGGACGAAGCGGACGAAGCTGACGAAGTTGACGAAGTTGAGGAAGTGGTGCAAGTGGAGGAAGTGGAGGAAGTGGAGGAAGTGGAGGAAGTGGAGGATGTGGACGAAGGGGACGAAGGGGACGAAGTGGACGAAGTTCAGGAAGTGGAGGAAGTAGAGGAAGTGGATGAAGTGAAGGAAGTGGAGAAAATTGCGGAAGTGGATGAAGTGGACGAAGTTGACGAAGTGGAGGAAGTGGAGGAAGTGGAGGAAGTGGAGGAAGTGGACGAAGTTGACGAAGTGGACAAAGTGAAGGAACTAGAGGAAGTGGAGAAAGTAGATGAAGTGGAGGAAGTAGAGGAAGTTGAGGAAGTGGAGGAAGTGGACGAGGTGGAGGAAGTTGAGGAAGTGGAGGAAGTGGACGAAGTGGAGGAGGTGGAGGAAGTGGACGAAGTTGACGAAGTGAAGGAAAAGGAGGAACTGGAGGAAGTGGAGGAAGTGGAGGAAGTGGAGGAAGTGGACGAAGCGGAGAAGTGGATGAAGTTGACGAAGTGGAGGAAGGGGAGGAAGTGGAAGAAGTGGAGGAAGGGGAAGAAGTGGAAGAAGTGGAGGAAGTGGAGAAAGTGTACGAAGTTGACGATGTGGACGAAGTTGACGAAGTGGAGGAAGTGGAGGAAGTGGACGAAGTTTACGAAGTGGAGAAGTGGAGGAAGTTGACGAAATGGAAGAAGTTGACGAAGTGGACGAAGTGCACGACGTTGACGAAGTGGACGAAGTTGAGGAAGTTGAGGAAGTTGACGACGTGGAGGAAGTGGAGGAAGTGGAAGAAGGGGCGAAGTTGAGGAAGTGGAGGAAGTGGAAGAAGTGGAGGCAGCGGACGAAGTGGACGAAGTTGACGAAGTGGACAAAGTGGAGGAAGTTGGAGGAGGTGGACGAGGTGGACGAAGTGGACGAAGTTGACGAAGTGGAGGAAGCTGACAAAGTGTAGGAAGTGGACGAAGTGGACGAAATGGACGAAGTGGAGGAAGTGGACGAAGTGAAGGAAGTGGACGAAGTGAAGGAAGTAGAGGAAGTTGACGAAGTGGACGAACTTGACGAAGTTGACGAAGTGGAGGAAGGGGAGCAAGAGGAGGAAGTGGAGGAAGTGGAGGAAGTTCACGAAGTTGACTAAGTGGACGAAGTAGAGGTAGTGGTCGAAGTAGAGGTAGTGGACGAAGTTTACGAAGTGGAGAAGTGGAGGAAGTGGACGAAGTTGACTAAGTGGACCAAGTTGATAAAGTGGAAGAAGTGGACCAAGTGGAAGAAGTGGACGAAGTGGACCAAGTGTACGAAATGGACGAAGTTGAGGAAATGGACAAAGTTGACGAAGTGGAGGAAGTGGACGAAGTGGAGCAAGTGGAATAAGTGGACGACATTGACGAAGTGGACGAAGTTGACGAAGTGGACGAAGTGGAGGAAGTTGAGGAAGTGGACGAAGTGGAGGAAGTGGACGAAGTAAACAAAGTGGTGGAAGTGGAGGAAGTGGACGAAGTGGACGAAGTGAACGAAGTAGAGGAAGTGGAGGAAGTGGAGGAAGTGGAGGAAGCGGAGGAAGTGGAGGAAGAGAAGGAAGTGGAGGAAGTGGACGACGTTGAGGAAGTGGACGAAGTGGACGAAGTTGATGAAGTGGAGAAAGTGGACGAAGTGGAGGAAGTGGAGGAACTGGAGGAAGTGGAGGAAGTGGAGGAAGTGGAGGAAGTGGACGAAGTGGAGGAAGTGGACGAATTGGAGGAAGTGGAGGAAGTGGACGAAGTGGACGAAGGGGACGAAGTGGAGTAAGTGGAGGAAGTGGATGAGGTGGACGAAGTGGACGAAGTTGACGAAGTGAATGAAGTGGAGGAAGTGGAGGAAGTGGAGGAAGTGGAAGAAGTGGAGTAAGTGGTGGAAGTGGAGGAGGTGGACGAAGTGGACGAAGTTGACGAAGTGGAGGAAGTTGACGTAGTGGAGGAAGTGGAGGAAGTGGAGGAAGTGGAGGAAGTGGAGGAAGTGGGCGAAGAGGAGGAAGTGGAGGAAGTGGAGGAAGTGGAGGAAGTGGAGGACGTTGACGAAGTGGACGAAGTGGACGAAGTGGACGAAGCTGACGAAGCTGACGAAGTTGACGAAGTTGAGGAAGTGGTGCAAGTGGAGGAAGTGGAGGAAGTGGAGGAAGTGGAGGAAGTGGAGGAAGTGGAGGAAGTGGACGAAGGGGACGAAGGGGACGAAGTGGACGAAGTTCAGGAAGTGGAGGAAGTAGAGGAAGTGGATGAAGTGAAGGAAGTGGAGAAAATTGCGGAAGTGGAGGAAGTGGACGAAGTTGATGAAGTGGAGGAAGTGGAGGAAGTGGAGGAAGTGGACGAAGTGGACGAAGTTGACGAAGTGGACAAAGTGAAGGAACTAGAGGAAGTGGAGAAAGTAGATGAAGTGGAGGAAGTAGAGGAAGTTGAGGAAGTGGAGGAAGTGGACGAGGTGGAGGAAGTTGAGGAAGTGGAGGAAGTGGACGAAGTGGAGGAGGTGGAGGAAGTGGACGAAGTTGACGAAGTGAAGGAAAAGGAGGAACTGGAGGAAGTGGAGGAAGTGGAGGAAGTAGAGGAAGTTGAGGAAGTGGAGGAAGTGGAGGAAGTGGAGGAAGTGGAGGAAGTGGACGAAGCGGAGAAGTGGATGAAGTTGACGTAGTGGAGGAAGGGGAGGAAGTGGAAGAAGTGGAGGAAGGGGAAGAAGTGGAAGAAGTGGAGGAAGTGGAGAAAGTGTACGAAGTTGACGATGTGGACGAAGTTGACGAAGTGGAGGAAGTGGAGGAAGTGGACGAAGTTTACGAAGTGGAGAAGTGGAGGAAGTTGACGAAATGGAAGAAGTTGACGAAGTGGACGAAGTGCACGACGTTGACGAAGTGGACGAAGTTGAGGAAGTTGAGGAAGTTGACGACGTGGAGGAAGTGGAGGAAGTGGAAGAAGGGGCGAAGTTGAGGAAGTGGAGGAAGTGGAAGAAGTGGAGGCAGCGGACGAAGTGGACGAAGTTGACGAAGTGGACAAAGTGGAGGAAGTTGGAGGAGGTGGACGAGGTGGACGAAGTGGACGAAGTTGACGAAGTGGAGGAAGCTGACAAAGTGTAGGAAGTGGACGAAGTGGACGAAATGGACGAAGTGGAGGAAGTGGACGAAGTGAAGGAAGTGGACGAAGTGAAGGAAGTAGAGGAAGTTGACGAAGTGGACGAACTTGACGAAGTTGACGAAGTGGAGGAAGGGGAGCAAGAGGAGGAAGTGGAGGAAGTGGAGGAAGTTCACGAAGTTGACTAAGTGGACGAAGTAGAGGTAGTGGTCGAAGTAGAGGTAGTGGACGAAGTTTACGAAGTGGAGAAGTGGAGGAAGTGGACGAAGTTGACTAAGTGGACCAAGTTGATAAAGTGGAAGAAGTGGACCAAGTGGAAGAAGTGGACGAAGTGGACCAAGTGTACGAAATGGACGAAGTTGAGGAAATGGACAAAGTTGACGAAGTGGAGGAAGTGGACGAAGTGGAGCAAGTGGAATAAGTGGACGACATTGACGAAGTGGACGAAGTTGACGAAGTGGACGAAGTGGAGGAAGTTGAGGAAGTGGACGAAGTGGAGGAAGTGGACGAAGTAAACAAAGTGGTGGAAGTGGAGGAAGTGGAGGAAGTGGACGAAGTGAACGAAGTAGAGGAAGTGGAGGAAGTGGAGGAAGTGGAGGAAGCGGAGGAAGTGGAGGAAGAGAAGGAAGTGGAGGAAGTGGACGACGTTGAGGAAGTGGACGAAGTGGACGAAGTTGATGAAGTGGAGAAAGTGGACGAAGTGGAGGAAGTGGAGGAACTGGAGGAAGTGGAGGAAGTGGAGGAAGTGGAGGAAGTGGACGAAGTGGAGGAAGTGGACGAATTGGAGGAAGTGGAGGAAGTGGACGAAGGGGACGAAGGGGACGAAGTGGAGTAAGTGGAGGAAGTGGATGAGGTGGACGAAGTGGACGAAGTTGACGAAGTGAATGAAGTGGAGGAAGTGGAGGAAGTGGAGGAAGTGGAAGAAGTGGAGTAAGTGGTTGAAGTGGAGGAGGTGGACGAAGTGGACGAAGTTGACGAAGTCGAGGAAGTTGACGTAGTGGAGGAAGTGGAGGAAGTGGAGGAAGTGGAGGAAGTGGAGGAAGTGGGCGAAGAGGAGGAAGTGGAGGAAGTGGAGGAAGTGGAGGAAGTGGAGGACGTTGACGAAGTGGACGAAGTGGACGAAGTGGACGAAGTGGACGAAGCTGACGAAGTTGACGAAGTTGAGGAAGTGGTGCAAGTGGAGGAAGTGGAGGAAGTGGAGGAAGTGGAGGAAGTGGAGGAAGTGGACGAAGGGGACGAAGGGGACGAAGTGGACGAAGTTCAGGAAGTGGAGGAAGTAGAGGAAGTGGATGAAGTGAAGGAAGTGGAGAAAATTGCGGAAGTGGAGGAAGTGGACGAAGTTGATGAAGTGGAGGAAGTGGAGGAAGTGGAGGAAGTGGACGAAGTGGACGAAGTTGACGAAGTGGACAAAGTGAAGGAACTAGAGGAAGTGGAGAAAGTAGATGAAGTGGAGGAAGTAGAGGAAGTTGAGGAAGTGGAGGAAGTGGACGAGGTGGAGGAAGTTGAGGAAGTGGAGGAAGTGGACGAAGTGGAGGAGGTGGAGGAAGTGGACGAAGTTGACGAAGTGAAGGAAAAGGAGGAACTGGAGGAAGTGGAGGAAGTGGAGGAAGTAGAGGAAGTTGAGGAAGTGGAGGAAGTGGAGGAAGTGGAGGAAGTGGAGGAAGTGGACGAAGCGGAGAAGTGGATGAAGTTGACGTAGTGGAGGAAGGGGAGGAAGTGGAAGAAGTGGAGGAAGGGGAAGAAGTGGAAGAAGTGGAGGAAGTGGAGAAAGTGTACGAAGTTGACGATGTGGACGAAGTTGACGAAGTGGAGGAAGTGGAGGAAGTGGACGAAGTTTACGAAGTGGAGAAGTGGAGGAAGTTGACGAAATGGAAGAAGTTGACGAAGTGGACGAAGTGCACGACGTTGACGAAGTGGACGAAGTTGAGGAAGTGGAGGAAGTTGACGACGTGGAGGAAGTGGAGGAAGTGGAAGAAGTGGAGGCAGCGGACGAAGTGGACGAAGTTGACGAAGTGGACAAAGTGGAGGAAGTTGGAGGAGGTGGACGAGGTGGACGAAGTGGACGAAGTTGACGAAGTGGAGGAAGTTGACAAAGTGTAGGAAGTGGACGAAGTGGACGAAATGGACGAAGTGGAGGAAGTGGACGAAGTGAAGGAAGTGGACGAAGTGAAGGAAGTAGAGGAAGTTGACGAAGTGGACGAACTTGACGAAGTTGACGAAGTGGACGAAGTTGATGAAGTGGACGAAGTGGAGGAAGGGGAGCAAGAGGAGGAAGTGGAGGAAGTGGAGGAAGTTCACGAAGTTGACTAAGTGGACGAAGTAGAGGTAGTGGTCGAAGTAGAGGTAGTGGACGAAGTTTACGAAGTGGAGAAGTGGAGGAAGTGGACGAAGTTGACTAAGTGGACCAAGTTGATAAAGTGGAAGAAGTGGACCAAGTGGAAGAAGTGGACGAAGTGGACCAAGTGTACGAAATGGACGAAGTTGAGGAAATGGACAAAGTTGACGAAGTGGAGGAAGTGGACGAAGTGGAGCAAGTGGAATAAGTGGACGACATTGACGAAGTGGACGAAGTTGACGAAGTGGACGAAGTGGAGGAAGTTGAGGAAGTGGACGAAGTGAAGGAAGTGGACGAAGTAAACGAAGTGGTGGAAGTGGAGGAAGTGGACGAAGTGGACGAAGTGGACGAAGTGAACGAAGTAGAGGAAGTGGAGGAAGTGGAGGAAGTGAAGGAAGTGGAGGAAGTGGAGGAAGTGGAGGAAGAGAAGGAAGTGGAGGAAGTGGACGACGTTGAGGAAGTGGACGAAGTGGACGAAGTTGATGAAGTGGAGAAAGTGGACGAAGTGGAGGAAGTGGAGGAACTGGAGGAAGTGGAGGAAGTGGACGGAAGTGGACGAAGTGGAGGAAGTGGACGAATTGGAGGAAGTGGAGGAAGTGGACGAAGTGGACGAAGGGGACGAAGTGGAGTAAGTGGAGGAAGTGGATGAGGTGGACGAAGTGGACGAAGTTGACGAAGTGGATGAAGTGGAGGAAGTGGAGGAAGTGGAGGAAGTGGAAGAAGTGGAGTAAGTGGTGGAAGTGGAGGAGGTGGACGAAGTGGAGGAAGTTGACGAAGTGGAGGAAGTTGACGTAGTGGAGGAAGTGGAGGAAGTGGAGGAAGTGGAGGAAGTGGGCGAAGAGGAGGAAGTGGAGGAAGTGGAGGAAGTGGAGGAAGTGGAGGACGTTGACGAAGTGGACGAAGTGGACGAAGCTGACGAAGTTGACGAAGTTGAGGAAGTGGTGCAAGTGGAGGAAGTGGAGGAAGTGGAGGAAGTGGAGGAAGTGGAGGAAGTGGACGAAGGGGACGAAGGGGACGAAGTGGACGAAGTTCAGGAAGTGGAGGAAGTAGAGGAAGTGGATGAAGTGGAGGAAGTTGACGAAGATGAAGAAGTTGACGAAGTGGACGAAGTGGAGGAAGTGGAGGAAGTGGTGGAAGTGTAGGAAATTGAGGAAGTGGAGTAAGTGGAGGAAGTGGAGGAAGTGGAGTAAGTGGAGGAAGTGGAGGAGGTTGACGAAGTGGACGAAGTTGACGAAGTGGAGGAAGTTGACGAAGTGGAGGACGTGGAGGAAGTGGAGGAAGTGGACGAAGTGGGCGAAGAGGAGGAAGTGGAGGAAGTGGAGGAAGTGGAGGACGTTGACGAAGTGGACGAAGTGGAGGATGTTGAGGAAGTGGTGCAAGTGGAGGAAGTGGAGGAAGTGCGGGAAGTGGAGAAGTGGACCAAGTGGAGGAAGTGGAGGAAGTGGACCAAGTGGAGGAAAAGGACGAAGGGGACGAAGTGGAGGAAGGCGAGGAAGTGGAGGAAGTGGTGGAAGTGGAGGAAGTGGGCGAAGTGGACGAAGTGGAGGAAGTGGACGAAGTGGAGGAAGTGGAGGTGGACGAAGTTGACGAAGTGGACGAAGTTTACGAAGTCGACGAAGTGGACGAAGTGGAGGAAGTGGAGGAAGTCGAGGAAGTTGACGAAGTGGACGAAGTTGACGAACTGGAGGAAGTTGACGAAGTGGAGGAAGTTGACGAAGTGGAGGAAGTTGACGAAGTGGAGGAAGTGGAGGAACTGGAGGAAGCGGACGAAGTGGAGGATGTGCTGGAAGTGGACGAAGTTGACGAAGTTGACGAAGAGGACGAAGTTGACGAAGTTGATGAAGTGGGCGAAGTGGACAAAGTGGAGGAACTGGAGGAAGTTGAGGTAGCTGAGAAAATGGACGGAGTTGACGAAGTGGACGAAGTTGATGAAGTGGACAAAATGGAGGAAGTGGAGGAAGTGGACAAAGTAGAGCAAGTCGAGGAAGTGGAGGAAGTGGAGGAAGTGGAGGAAGTGGAGGAAGTGGAGGAAGTTGACGAAGTGGAGGAAGTCGATGAAGTGGACGAAGTGCAGGAAGTGGAGGAAGTGAAGGAAGTTCAGGAAGTGGAGGAAGTGGACGAAGTTGACGAAGAGGACGAAGTGGACGAAGTTGACGAAGTGGACAAAGTGGACGTAGTGGACGAAGTTGACGAAGTGGAGGAAGTGGAGGAAGTGGAGGAAGTGGAGGAAGTGGAGGAAGTAGAGGAAGTGGAGCAAGTGAAGGAAGTGGAGGAAGTGGACAAAATGGACGAAATGGAGCA